>NC_090449.1:580736411-581036411 GCF_031143425.1 Pleurodeles waltl | reverse complement strand
AGCACTTTGGCTTGGTGGGTGGCGATTCTGACTGTATACAGAGTAATGCAGCGACAGTCTGGTGACTGCTGCTGCAGCAGTCTTTTTGGGACCCCTGCCTTGATGATCTGGAGGACAGAACGCCAAACTCCTAATTAGACTCATAGGGGGTCATTACAACATTGGCGGTAAAAGCTGCTTACCGCCATGCAGAAGACTGCCAAAACACCGCCGCGAAATTCCACCACAGCCACTATCACCCACAGCTCGGAATCCGCTAAAATCTAGACACCCACACAAGTCCGCCACACCAAAGGTCAGTGATAAATTGGCGAAAACCAAACCTCCACCGTCACACCAACAGAAATGCGCCCACACTATCACGACCCACGAATCCATGCAGCGGTCTTTCAACCGCGGTATTCCATTGGCGGTACACACCGCCGCACTCAAAATACACACACATCTCCAAAACACAGCCACATTGGACAATTCTAAATACACACACCTGATACACATGCACACACCCAATACAATATAAAACACACACCCACATCACCCACAAACCCTTACGACCGAAATTGCGACTGAAGGCCACAGAGAGACACTACAATCTACAACCAAGCATCCACAGGCACACAATACCATCACCCATATAACATCCACGCACCTCATACAACACACCACTAAATATCACCCCACATATCACAACACACACCAACCCACACATCACCCACACCACCCCATGGCACGGCAAAGACACCCCAGGTTCTCTGAGGAGGAGCTCAGGGTCATGGTGGAGGAAATCATCCGGGTAGAGCCACAGCTATTCGGATCGCAGGTGCAGCACACCTCCATAGCTAGGAAGATGGAGCTATGGGGAAGAACAGTAGACAGGGTCAACGCAGTGGGACAACACCCCAGAAATAGGGATGAAATCAGGAAGAGGTGGAACGACCTACGGGGGAAGGTGCATTCCGTGGTCTCCAGACACCACCTTGCGGTACAGAGGACTGGTGGCGGACCCCCACCTCCTCCCCCACAACTAACAACATGGGAGGAGCAAGTCTTGGCTATTCTGCATCCTGAGGGCCTCGAAGGAGTAGCTGGAGGAATGAACTCTGGTAAGTCAAACCTTAACTACCTTATCCCCCACCCTACCTGCATGCCCTCACATACCCCCACCCTCACCCCATCACTCCTACTCCTCACAAATGTCCCAATATCACAAACCATGCACCCCAACACCAAGCCCTGCATGCAACAACAAAGCATGGACACCCGTCACCAATGCATGGCCACTGCACATACCCATACACCCCCTAAACCATCATCACACAAGGTCCCACACAGGAATGCAAGCACTGGGGTACATGGTCACCCACCCATTGCACACCATGGTACACACAGATGCAATAATCATGCTTTTACACCCCTGCAGGACCCCTACCCAACGTCACCGCACAGGAGGGTCCACACATGTCCACACCACCATCAGAAGAGGCCCACAGTGATGACAGTAGTTCTGTCCAACTGGATCTAGAAGACCAGCCCGGCCCATCTGGGACCTCGGGACAGACGGTTCCCCTCACACTGGCACAGGCCACTACAGAGCTTGCCCCCTCTGGAAACACCAGCACAGCACCCACCCAGCGGGCCCATACCTCTGTCCCCAGGACACGTCAATCAGCAGTGTGTGCACCACTACAGGGAACCCAGGCTAACCCACCACCCCATCAACAATAGGGACCTGGGGGCAGTGGCAGTGGGCACACTGTTCAGGGGACAGAGGCCCAGGGAAACAGGGGAACTGGGAGGGCTGCTGTGCGACAGGGAACAGAGAACCCACTCTCCACGAAGCCCTCTCCAACATCATGGGAGCCTACCATCATTCCCAGGAGACGATGGCAACGGTACTGGCCAAGTTTCAGGAGACCCAGCGGCTGCAGGTGGAACAGTATTTGGGCTTCAGGGAGGAACTCAGATCCATCAATTCCACCCTGGGCACCATCGTAGGGGTGCTGAAGGAAGTCCTCAACACCAGGAGGGACACTGTGGCACAACAAGGGACCCCTGACACTAGCCTGGATAATGAACTGCCCACCACCTCCGCCGGCGCTAGTGGACAGGAGGCACCGCCCAGGACCACCACACCAGCACCCCACCCGCTGCAGATCGAGCACCACCCCGCAAGCGGTCCCTGAGATCCAGGACAAAGACAGAGAACGATGCCAAGACCCCCACCAAGAAATGAGACCGCCCTGAATGTCATCCTTTTGTCCCACCTTGTCACCCTGTCCATCCTCAAACTGCCCCAGCTCCACTTCCTATGCCCCTTTGGACAATGCACCTGTGAGACTAAAAAACTGGACTCTGCCATGGACATTCCTCCACCATCACCCCTCACCATTTTACAACCCCCTCCAATATTGAGCACTTAAATAAACACCCTTAAAGCACAAAACAATCTGGAGTCAGTCTGTGATTTCGAAATAGTGTATTAGCAATTACAGTGACAAAATGCTCTTTCAATTGTAATGTCAACATACCTATGTCACATAGCTCTAGTCCATGAGGAAACAAAGCAGATGTCACCTAGTGGGACCCACATCTGTGAAATCGTAAGGGAAAGTGACAACTCAGTGACCATACACTGGGTGAAAAGGACAGACAGTAGAGAGGTAGTAGTGTTAAAGTACATTTACTAGGCAGGTTTGTCGTCTTTCCTGTGTCTCACTGGAAGTATTGCAGTATCATAGAGTTCCTGTTTTCGATGTCCTCTTCTTCTGCTTCCTCGTCTTCGCTGTCCACAGGCTCCACAGCTGCCACAACACCTCCATCTGGACCATCCACCAGCAGAAAAGGCACCTGTCATCCCAAAGCTAAGTTGTGAAGCATACAGCACGCCACGATGATCTGGCACACCTTCTTTGATGAGTAGAATAGGGAACCACCTGTCATATGGAGGCTCCGGAACCTGGCCTTCAGGAGGCTGAAGGTCCGCTCTATAATCCTCCTAGTTCGCCCATAGGCCTCATTGTAGCGTTCCTCTGCCCTTGTCCTGGGATTCCTCACAGGGGTCAGTAGCCGTGACAGGTTGGGGTAGCCAGAGCCACCTGCAAATGGGGATGGACAACTGTTAGATACACACTAACCCTTAGGGACAACCCCAGACCCAGACAACTATCCACACTGTATAGGGTCCATGTCCTCACCTAATAGCCACACATGGTGCCTCTGGAGTTGCCCCATCACATAAGGGATGCTGCTATTCCGCAGGATGTAAGTGTCATGCACTGAGCCAGGGAATTTGGCATTAACATGGGAGACGTACTTGTCTGCCAAACACACCATCTGCACATTCATCGAATGGTAACTCTTCCTGTTTCTGTACACCTGTTCATTCCTGCGGGGGGGACCAAGGCACATGTGTCCCGTCAATGGCACCTATGATGTTGGGGATTTGTCCCAGGGCATAGAAGTCACCTTTCACTGTTGGCAAATCCTCCACCTGAAGGAAAACGATGTAGCTCCGCATGTGTTTCAGCAGGGCAGACAACACTCTGGACAATACGTTGGAAAACATAAGCTGGGACATCCCTGAGGCTATGGCCACTGTTGTTTGAAAAGACCCACTTGCTAGGAAATGGAGTACTGACAGCACCTGCACTTGAGGGGGGATTCCTGTGGGATGGGGGATAGCTGACATCAGGTCTGGCTCCAACTGGGCACACAGTTCCTGGATTGTTGCACGATCAAGCCTGTATGCAATGATTTCATGTCTTTCCTCCATTGTCGACAGGTCCACCAGCGGTCTGTACACCGGAGGATGCCCCCATCGCCTCACATGCCCCAGCGGACGGTGCCTATGGAGGAGTACAGCGAGCACAGAGTCAACCAACTCAGAGGAACGTAAACACAGCTTACTCTGAAAACCATTCATAACCCCAATTTTGCCTGTATGAGTGTTGAGGCAAGGCCTAGGTATTTGTGACGCAGTTAAAAATAAAGCCATGTGGGCCCCTGAAATGGCGCCTGCCTGACCTGTAAAGTGGGACAATGGGATGTGAGGTAACTGCGCTTGCGTTGTACACCGTCGCGGTTGGCGGTCGGAGACCGCAGCGCAATGCTGCATTGGTTAACATTGGACCCTATGGGTCCCAGGAGCCAATGACGATGTACGCCGATGGTGACGGTACGCACCGCCGCTGACGTGACCGCCATTTTCTATCAGTTAAATCACTCGATACCTGATCTTCGACAGGAGAGGACCTACACTGCAAGTGCTGCTGTGACCTCAGTCTGGAAGAGACAATGGCTCGTGCATCTGGGGAAAGGGCCCCTGCCTTCAGCACGGAGGTGTTGGAGAAACTTGTGGATGGGGTCCTCCCCCAGTACACGCTACTCTATGGTCATCCAGACAAACAGGTAAGTACACTGGGAGCATGCTGTATGGGCAATGCCTGTGTGGAGTGGTGTGGATGAAAGTTGGGGGGGGAGAATGAGGCGTGCATGAAACGACGGTGAGTGCATGTGCCACATGGCAAGGATAGGGATGCGGGCCAATGACTGTGATGGTGCAGTTGGTAATAACTTCTCTTTTCCCCCTGCAAAATTCGTGTAGGTCAGCGCCCACCAGAAGAAGGATATTTGGCGTGCCATCGCCAAGGACGTCCGGACCCTGGGGGTCTATCACAGACAGAGCACCCACTGCCGGAAGAGATGGGAGGACATTCGCCGCTGGAGCAAGAAGACGGCGGAAGCCCAGCTGGGGATGACCTACCAACGTGGGAGGGGTGCCCGTCACACCATGACCCCCCAGATGTTCAGGATCCTAGCGGTGGCGTACCCGGAGTTGGATGGGCGCTTGAGGGCATCACAGCAGCACCAAGGGGGTGAATACACACTCATTCTGCTGATTCAGCACGCAGTGGATGTGTCTGGGTGGGGGAGGTGGGCTGTGGGTTTCCCTAGGCCAGGGTGAGTGTGCTAGTTCAGTCCCCTTTTTCAGGCAGACCCTGTGCACCCCACCCCACCTGGATACAGTGCCAACTACACCTAGTCAGGCTCCTGTGACATCCATGTGTGCAGATATCGGCCATAGCCTTGTAGGCCATGTCCCAGGGATTGAATAGTGGACCCCAAGTGTGTGGCGTAGTACAGGGGGCTTCTGTGTCTGTCGTGTCCGCCAACGGTAGCAGTAATGCATGCACTGAACATGTCTTTCTTCTGTCTTCCCCCACCTTTTTGTGGTCTCCCTGTACATATGTGCTTTAGCATCATCAGGCAGAGGAGCAATGCCTCCGGAGCAGGAGGGAGCTGCATCCCACATGGCCCTGGAGGGCGACATTACGGAGTCTGATATCACCAGTGGGCTGGAGGGTGAGGGGAGCTCCACGGTGGGGACAGGAGCTGACACCAGTGATACGGACTCGTCCTCTGATGGGAGCTCCCTTGTGGTGGCGGCCCCATCTGTGCCCCCCACATCTACAGGTACAGCCGCCACCCCCCCTCCAGCACTGCCCTCCCAGCAGCCCCTCAGCCTTTGCCCCACGCCCGCTCACCCAGTAGGGTGGGCATCTCCTTCGCCCCAGGCACCTCAGGCCCTGCCCCAGACACCCCTGCTGCCCTTAGTGAGGAGGCCATTGACCTCCTCAGGTCCCTCACTGTTGGGCAGTCTACCATTTTGAATGCCATCCAGGGTGTAGAGAGGCAGTTGCAACAAACCAATGCATTCCTGGCTGGAGGGCATTCATTCTGGTCAGGTAGCCCTTCAGCGAGCTTTTCAGACTCTGGCCTCAGCACTGATGGCAGCCATTATCCCTGTCTCTAGCCTCCCCTTCCAACTTCCTCAACCCAGACCTAATCCCCTGTACCTCAGCCTACCCCAAGCACACGATCCGACCAGCATGCACACACCTCAACACACAAAGGAAGCTCAGGCAAACATAAGCACCACACATCCCACAGGCACTCACGCAAGCATCAGACACATGCAGACATAGCAACATCCACTGCCTCCAATGTGTCCCCCTCCTCCTCATCTCCCTCCTCCCTCCCAGTCTCGTCTCCACTCACACCTGCATGCACTACATCTACAGCCACTACTTCCATCACCATCACACCAACCACCATACCCCGCTCATGTGCAGTCACCACCCCCACTACCATTCACACATCCCCGTGTCCTCTCCCAGTGTGTCTGTGATGCCACCTCCCAAGGTACACAAACTCAGGCACACACCCACCCAACAGCCAGCCACCTCACAACAGCCTCCAGCGCATGCACTTTCACCCAAAGTCACCAAACGTACACATCCTACAACCACAACCTCTTCCTCCACTCCCAAACCCCCTCCAGCTACCCATCCCAGTGTTTCAAAGAAGCTATCTACACGTCGCAGTGTGCCCAAAAAACTTTTCCTGTCCACCCTTGACCTCTTTCCCTCAACTCCCCCACCCCATCAGTCTCCTAGGACCCGACTCTCCAGGTCCCAACCTAGCACCTCAGCCACAGCATCGGCGGGACCAGTGGTGCCAGTAGTCACCAGATTCTGGAGTGCACCAGGCAGCAGGGCATCCAGTGTGGCAAGGTGCCACAGCACGGACAGTCCCCCACCTGTCAAGCATCAAAAGTTGGCCAGTGCACGGCAGGAGAGGGGGAAGACAACAGCCAGCAAATCCGCTCCCAGGGGTACAGGTGGAAGTGTGGAGTCAGCAGCGACACCTTCCATGGTGGGGAAGGAGCACAAGAAACCCGGCAAGTCTGGGAAGATCATCACGGCGGAGAAGACCGCCATCGGCCCCGTTGCCCAGGAGGCGACCGCCAGCATCAGCCCCGCTGGACCAGACAGGACCGCCAGCATCAGCCCCGCTGCCCAGGAGGAGACCGCCAGCAGCCCTGATGGCCCAGACAGGACCGCCAGCAGCAGCCCCGCTGCCCAGGAGGCGACCACCAACAGCCCCGCTGGCCTAGACTGGACCACCAGCAGCAGCCCCGCTGCCTAGGAGGCGACCGCCAGCAGCCCCATTGGCCCAGACAGGACCGCCAGCAGCAGCCCCGCTGCCCAGGAGGCGACCGCCAGCAGCACCACTGCCAAAGACAGGACAGCCAGCAGCAGCCCCGCTGCCAAAGACAGGACCGTCAGCAGCTGAAGCGCTACCCAAGATAGGACCACCACAAGCACCGCTGCCAAAGACAGGACCGCCACAAGCACCGCTGCCAAAGACATGACCGCCACAAGCACCGCTGCCAAAGACTGGACCGCCAGCAGCTGAAGCCCTGCCCAAAACAGGAGCGCCACAAGCACTGCTGGCAAAGACAAGACCGCCACAAGCACCGCTGCCAAGGACACAGCCGCCACAAGGACCGCTGCCAAAGACACCGCGGCCACAAGCACATGAGCGCCAAAAGCACTGACGCTACTGAGGCTGCCACGAGCAGGATGAAGCACTCTGGGCACAAGGCCCCCTCCAGACCAGTGGAGATTTACATCCACTACCTCTGTCCTTGGCACGATGAAGACTCTGGGCACAAGGCCCCCTCCAGAACCAGTGGAGTAAGGCATCCACTACCTCTGTCCTTGGCAGGATGAAGCACTCTGGGAACAAGGCCCCCTCCAGAACCAGTGGAGACTGTTATCCACTTGAAAGACTGTGGCTTTGCACTCCCCAGGATTGAACAGTGGGCATACCACCCACTGTAGAGACTTGTGAGTCTGTGGCTTTGCACTCCCCAGGATTGAACAGTGGGCAAACCACCCACTGTTGAGACTTGAGAGACTGTGGCTTTGCACTCCCCAGGATTGAACAGTGGGCAAACCACCCGCTGTAGAGACTTCTGAGACTGTGGCTTTGCACTCCCCAGGATTAAACAGTGGGCATGGGGCCCCCTCGTGGATTTGATGTTGTGCACTCAACCGGCTGAGGTGCCCCCACCTTCCCTTCCCCCTGAGGTGCCAGTTTTATTTCTATCTGATGCCCCTGCAGTGTTCTCTATGTCATGTTCCGGTATCTTGTGTGGGCCTCGCCCATGCAGTGTGGGCCCAGTGGTCCACGGACTTTAAGGGTGGAATACCCTGGACTAATATTCTTGGTGGATATATTTGTAAATAGTGTGTGTATGTTATTTGACTACTAAATTTTAATATATTACAATCGTTCACCTCATTTCCTTTTGTTTTTGCATTCTTCCGGGGGGGTTGGTGGGTGTAACTGTAATGTATCATGCTGTATTAGTGTGTTTGTTGTTGTGGGTGATGGTGAGGGTGGGGGTGTTGCGTGTTGCGTGTGTGTGTCACTGTTTTTTCCCTCCCCCCTCCCCTGTGTCATAGGTGCAGTACTCACCGTGGTTTTTGCCGCCGGCTTTCGTGCTCCTGGTAGAGGAGCAAGAAGATAATGGCTGGTAAAATGTGGAGCTCTGGTTCCATGGTGTCCGGGTTCCTCGTGGGGTGTGCAGAGGTGAGCGGTTTCCCTTCGAAGTCCTGTTTCCGCCGTGTTTTTGTGCGCGGTGAATCCGCCCCGTAAAAGGTGGCGGATTGGTAGGTTGTGATACTGTAGGCGGTACATTGTCTCCCGCCTGTCTGATGGCGGTGACCGCTGCGCTGTTTGTTTGTACCGCCGTGGCGGTCGGAGTGTTAAAGTGGCTGTCTTTGTTGGCGGTTTCCGCCACAGTCGTAATTCCATTTTTTTTTTTGCCGCCCTGTTTGTGGTCTTACCGCCTCTTTAACACCGACCGCTAGGGTTGTAATGACCACCATAGTCTTTTATTTTGTTTCCTTTAGTCACCATTTAGTTCTCTCTAACTTAACTTTTGTAGTCTATTTGTCTCAGTTTTCATTCATTTTCCTGGAAGTGAGTCATGTGAAGGCATTGCTGTTTGTCGAATCAGGTGCGACCTTTTTTAATGTGTTCTGTAAGGTTTTGGAAACAGTAGAAATGTTGTGAGTTCTAGTAAATGGTAGCCATAGTATTGCTTTCAAGTTTTCTGAAAGTTTATTTGTAGTTTGTGTTGTTTCGTTTACTAGTGTTCTCTGCTAGGCCTAGTTAAAATTTGGTAGTAATTTATATTTATTTCATATAATATTATGTCATGTGTTTTGCATAGTTTTATTGTACTGTTTATGTTACCTTTGAAGATAGTGTTTATGTGGGTGGATATTGTATGTTTTTACAGGTTGACAGATCTGAAGTTATTGTATGTGTATTTAGAAGTTGATTTTTAAGGAAATCATTTTGTTTTCTAGTGGGCCATTTTTTAATTTTGGTTTCCTTTGATTTTTCAGGTTTTCAAGAGTGTTTCTTTTTATTTTTTTGCAATTTGTTCATTTTTTATGGTTCCTTTAAACTTTGGATTGCTTCTTTGGATCTACAAAGAACCTATTTTAGCTTTGAATTTTTTGAGAGGCCTTTTGGAAATTATTTTTCCCGGTTTTGATGGATTATATTTTTCACTTTACAGATACCGATGAAGATCTACAACTACAGAACTGAAAGTTTTATTTAAGTTTTTTATTTTTTTTATTTTGTGCTTTGTGGATGGTGACTTTTTTGATGTTTAACTAATTATTATTATACATATTAATTTATGCATCAGTCTTATTTGCTATTTTAGTTGTACAATACTATGACTGATTTATAAGTAGCAGTCCTTTCTTGAATTAAACAAACGCGCGACCAGCGAAGCGGGCGCGCGATGTAGATTTAAAGGGCTCTCAGCCCCGCCCCCAGGATTCCAGGCACCCGGTAGCAGTCCTTTCTTGAATTGAACAAACGCGCGACCCGCGAAGCGGGCGCGCTCTGTAGATTTAAAGGGCTCTCAGCCCCACCCCCAGGATTCCAGGCACCCGGCAGCAGTCCTTTTTCACATCTTTGGCATGCTCAACGCCAAAAATCTTTATTATGCCTGAAGCAGAGGGCGGGTGGCATTGCCAGATTTGCCTCCAGATCCCCCAAATTTGCAGTGTCCCCTGCCCTGGAAATATACAAATCTCAAGCTAGGGGGGGTGCCTTATATGGCGCCGAACTCTGTGGCCACTGTAATTTGGCGAATTTGGCAAGGGCGGAAAATCAGTTTTTAAAAATGTTGCTAAAGGTTCCATCGAGCACTCCATCCTTGCCCATTCGCCTGGACCTAAACCTTTTCTCAATTTCACAGATTGCTGCCTTAAGGCCTCTGCTGTTTTGGATTCGGTTATGGACAACAGATGCCCTAATCCCTTTTCGTTGTGGCCTTCTTAATTTGGTGGGCCGTGATTCTACTATTAAAACTAAATGGTGTGTCTTTGTCGAACAATCTTTTTCCCAGCTCGGCTTAGGGTCCTATTGGCAGGATCCTATTTCCATTCCTAAAAATGCTGCACAGCAGTTAAAGGATGCTTTTTGGCATAATGTTCAGGTTGGCCGATTTGTCAGTTCCATCCCATTGTCTATGTCTGACAATTTTTTACTTGTCAAATGTCATTATGAATTTGAGCCTTTTATGGACGCAGCGTTATCTCCATTTGCTCGTGCCCTTTTTATTAGGTTCAGAATTGGGTCTCTTCCTTTGTGCTGTTTAACGTACAAATGGTCCAGCTCAATTAACAGATCTAAATATTGCCCGATGGGTTGTAAAAGTGAAGAGACCGTTTCACATGTTTTTTTCCACTGTCATGCGTATCATAAACAAAGAGCACTATGGCTCATCCCGCTTTGCAAACAAATAGGGGTTAGATCCTGTTTTCATGCTGAGAGAATCTTAAAATGCGACCCGTCCGTCCAGATAGTCTTACCAGTGGCAAGATTTCTCGAGTCAATCTGGCGGTTGAGATTAGCAATTTTAAGGAATAAGACTGTGTAGTTAATTCTTAGTTTTATCTATGTATATTTATTAAACTTGGATGTATGATTGTTGTTTTTTGTTTCATAGGATATAGATATTGGTTCATTATATTATTGATTATTTATTGATCTATGGAACCGGTCCTTTGTTTTATGTTGTGAGAATTTTAAAATGTGATTCATCCGTCCAGATAGTTTTATTAGTGGTAAAATCTTTTGTATTATTCTGACGGTTGAGATTAGCAATTTTAAGGAGTAAGATTGGGGAACCAATTTTTAGACTTATTTGTGTATATTTATCAAATCGGATGCGTGATTTTGGTCTTTACTCTTCAGGATATAGATATTGGTTCATTATATTATCTATTATTCACTGATTTATGAAACCAGTTTTTTTGCTGAGTGGACCTTTTTTACATTAAGTGGTGCTCATCTGGTTGTTTATTTTGTTTATTTTTTAAACTTTTTTTGTTCTTTTCAACCGTGTTTTGATTTTTTAGTATCCTCCTGCTCTTAAAAAGCCTCTTTTCTCTTTGTTGTGCATTGTACTTTCATGGTATGTCTTTTACTTACCGAAATAAAGTGAAAATGAATGATGAATGATGATGATTTATAAGTATAATTTGTATAATATTTAGTTACAAATACTCTAGTTTTGCTGGTTTGAATTCTGCCTTCGCCTTATTGCTTACTATGTAGAGTGCTTTTTTTCTAAGTAGTGTACTCCCTTGTTGTTAACTAAGGGTTTTACTTACAGTACATTGTAGCATACTGTACATTCATTTGCTTTGTTTGCTAATTTTAGGTTTAATTTCGGTTACTGATTGCACCATTTGTGGTAGCTGTTAAACCTGTCAGCCTTAAGGTGGTCTTCCTCCAAACTTTGTGCCTCTCCTCCTCCATTTTACTGCACCTATTTTTGATGGCCCTGGGACTTTATCTCTTTACCACTGCTGATCAGTGCTAAAGTGCATGTGCTCACTCCTTAAACTGTGGCAGTGGTTTAACTGCAATTGGCATATTTAATGTACCTATAAATCCTAGTAAAGTGCACTACATGTGCCCAGGACCTGTAAATTAAGGCCCATATTTATGAAATGTTTGCACCGCCTAAGTGTCATTTTTTTACGCTAAAGTGGTGCAAACCTAACTCCATATTTACATTTTAACGCTAGACCCGCCTAGTGTCAAAATATTGGTGTTATCACCATTTTAAGAATGTGCCAACCCACCTTTCATCAGCGATAAGTAAGTTAGGCGTTACAGTCCTAAAAATGATGCTAGTTCCCCAGCACCTTATTTAACCCCAGGTGCAAAAACAAGGCGCGGGTGGGAGGCTGACCAAAATAATGGTGCTAAGCCCTCATAGCGCTGTTATTTAACGTCTGATCAGAAGAGACATTAAAGTGCAGGTAGGCCCACTTCCATGGGGAAACACCATGGAATGGGCACAAAGATGCCCACCCCAACCCCACCACCACCCACACCACAGGGACACTTCTGAAGGAGGGAGCCCATCCCAGGTTAGTTGCAGGTAAGGGTATGTGTATGTGTATGGTGTGCCATTGGGGGCCCCTTACAGGGGGCCTCATGCCTGGCACTGGGTATGTAGGCCTTGCCCAGGCGACACTGGTGCCCTGTAGTGGGCACTGGGGTGGTGGTAATGACTCCTGTCTATACTTAGGCAGGAGTGATTTTTTGGCTGCTTGTGTGTAAAAAAATGATGCCAGGCTGATTAGCAGCATACATTTTGCCACTAACCAGCCTAATGTAATTTCTTACCCACTCGCGCCATTTCCCCTAATGCCATCCTCCACCGGCTAGCACACTAGCCAATCTTAGCGCTATCGTGCCTCATGTAATAAATAAGGAACATGGATGGCTTTAAGACAGTGCATTAGCTGGTGTTAAAAATTAAACACAACTGTGTTAGCTTAGCTGTGTGCCATTTTTCATAAATGTTAGACTTACCATCCTCGGCATGGTCTACCCTAACTTTTTGCCTTTGCTTCCCAGGTTGTTAATGTGTGCTGCTGTTTTTTTCTGATACTCTGGGAACTTTACCACTGCTAATCAGTGCTAAAGTGCAAGTGTTCCTATGTAAAATATATGTGTTATTGGCTTATCCATGATTGGCATATTTTATTTCCTAGTTAGTCCCTAGTAAAGTGCACTAGAGGTGCCCAGGGTATGTAAATCAAATGCTACTAGTGGCCTTGCAGCACTGGTTGTGCCACCCACCTTTGTAGCACTGTAAACACGGCTCAGACCTGCCACTGCAGTGCCTGTGTGTGCAGTTTTAAACTGCCAATTCGACTTGGCAAGTGTACACACTTGCCAGGCCTAAACCTTCCCTTTTTATAAATGTAAGTCACCCGTAAGATAGGCCCTAGGTAGCCCCATGGGCAGGTTGCAATGTATGTTAAAGGTGGGACATGTACTGATGTGTGCTACATGTCATAACATTGAAATACTGCTAAATTTAGTGTTCACTTTTGCAAAGGCCTATCTCTCTCATAGGTAAACATGGGGGCTGCCTTACAATATTATGAAAGTGCATATTTCCTTTGAGAGCAGATAGAAATTTGGAGTTTGGGATCTTTGATCTCACAATTAAAAAATACATCTTTTAGTGAAGTTGGTTTTTAGATTGATAGTTTGAAAGTGCCATTTTTAGTAAGTAGGCATTATCTTGCTTAAACCAGTCTGTGACGCTGTCTGTTTGTGGATTGCCTGTCTCTGTCAGTTTGACAGTTGGGTTATTTGCAAATCCCCTCTAGACAGTGAGACAAAGGAAGCTGGAGAGTAGCCTGCATATCCTGATGAGCCATCTATGCTAGAGTAGAGGGAAGAGTGGTCACTTACACCTTAATGTGCTGTGCCTGCCCTCTCACAATGCAGTCTCCAACCCTCTGGTGTGTGTCTGGGGCCTGGACTTGGCAAGGCAGGATCTTGTGAACAACAGAGACTTTCATTTGAAGTATGCCTACATCAAAGGCAGAAAGGGGTATAAGTATTCGACCCAAAACCCCTGAAAATTGGATCACTTCTGGAACCAAGAGGAACCTCTGCCAAGAAGAAGAGCTGATGACCTGAGGAGGAGGGCTGCCCCTCTCTGTCTGTGACTGTGCTTTGTTGAGCTATCCTGCAGTTGCTGCTTCTGCCTGTGAAAGGGGACAAAGACTGGACTTTATGGTATATTCCTGCTTGTAAAGAATCTCCAAGGGCTTGACTTGAGCTTGCCTCCTGATTTGAAGTCTCATAGCCATCAAAGACTTCCTCTGCTAACATCTAGACTCTTTGCTGAGACTCCTGTCCTGCCAAGTGGTGTCCTATCCTGTCCGTGGGCCCTTGAAAGGTGAAGTTGGCAGAGAAGAGCTGAAAATCCATGAACAGGATGCTGTGCTGGGAAATTTTCGATGCACCATCTGAAACACGGTTGATAAACGATGCACCACTGGCTTCGTGGCTAAAATCGATGCTCCAGCTACATCATGGCTGGGAGATGGAGGCATCGTGGCTGGAGAAACAACACGCAACACCCGCTTGCGGCTGCTGATAACAATGCAAACCCCATGCAGCGTGATTTTCTAACACCGTGCAACACGATTTTCTATGCATCAAAGTCAAGCCGATTCTGCGTTGATCCGAGGTGACCCGTCCAGAAATCAACACATCTCTCTCTTAAAAGGGAGAAAAACGACACATCGACGACCCGAGCGGAGAAGAAATGATGCATGAACTCCCTTGCGAGGAGGTAATCAACGCATCACTGCTTTTTCTGACACTCACCTGTGCAGCTTTATTTTTTACGCTAACCAGGTACTTTGTGCAAAATCATCGTTTCCATTATTTTCTATGGAGTAAGACTCAGTCTTTTGAAAATTCATATTGTAACTTGTGTATGTTGGATTTTTGTCATTTTAGTCTTGTTTGATTTAGATAACTGTTACCTACTTTTCTAAACTGGTGTGGTGCCCATTTTGTAGCGTTTTCACTGTATTACTGTGTGTGTTGGTACAAATACTTTATACATTGCTTCTGAGTTAAGCCTGCCTGCTCGTGCCAAGCTACCATGGGGGTAATCAGGTGTGTTTCTTCTTTGCCCTGACTAGAGTGAGGGCCCTTGCTTGCACAGGGGATAACCCGACTGCAAAACAAAGACCCTTTTTCTAGCAATGAATATGGGCCTAAATGCTTCTAGTATGACTATAGCACTTATTGTGCCACCGGCTTACATAGCCCTTTAAAACGTCTCAAGCCGGCCACTGTTTACACTGCCATGTCAACCTGGCAAAAAAAGCCTTTTGCCAGGCCAAAACCTTCCTCTCTAATACATATAAGGCATGCCCAGGGTATGCCATGGGCAGCCCAGAAGGCAGTGTGAAATGTTTGCAAAGGGTAGGACATGCACTTTTTAATTTTACATGCCCTGGTAGGGAAACCATCTTAAGTTAATTTTTCATTACTGCAGGCCCTATCTCTTCCATAGGATAATATTGGAGTTGCCTTATTACATTTTATGAGTTAAGCTTCCAAATGGAAATAGATACCCCTTTCATGTTTGGTGTCTCTGGAATCACAATTTAAAATCCTACCTTATGGTGTGAAGTCAGATTTAAAATTGCAGTCTGAAAATGCAACTTTTAGAAAGTTGACTTTTTCTTGCCTTAGCCATTTGGTGCCTGCAGCCTGTCTTTGGGTAAAGTTGACAGTTGGGCTTTGTGAGTTCCTAGACAGCCACACACAATGGGAGCTTAGGTGTGATGTAATGGGTCATCCTGGGCAGGATGAAAGGGAGAAGCTGGACACAGTCTCACTTACACCCGAACAGTCTGTGTCCTGTCCACACACAGTGGGCTTACCAACTCTGTATTGTAACTCTAGCTAGCTTGCAGCCAGGGTGGGGAAAAAGGGGATTTCTTGTACTTCAATGCCTCTGTCTAAAAGGTTCTCCTCCCTTACAGAACCAGGGCACCAAATTTTAATTACTGGACCTCAGACACAACCACTTCAGTACTTTTCTGGGCCTATGATATTCTGCCAGGAAGGACAACAGTGCTGCTCAATGCCTGCCATTCTGCTGGACTGCTGTTTTGCTGGACTCCTGTTTTGCTGACCTGTGCCTTCTGCACTCTTGCTCGGAAGTGAGAAGTATTGGACTTGCACCGTTCGAGTACAGAGTGACTTCAAGGGCCTGTTGGCGGACCTTCTGATCTGAAGTCTCAGGAACAGAGAAGACTTCCAACCACCATGCTCCTGCACCTGAACTCTGCTCACTTTGAGTCTATCCTGCTAAGTTGTGCCACTCAAGTTTTAGACCTTTGGAAGTGGGTGTGAGGTGCTTTTCTCCAGCAGAAAGAATGCACCTTCTGCTACGAGAGCAGAACCAATGCATAGCCACTGTTGCGAGGCACAGAACCGATGATCACATGTAATGTGTGCCACTAGACTCGCATCGCTTCTGCATCTTGCATCTTAGGCCTCGTTAATAGTCTTTGGAACTGTCACTGCAATGCTTTTCCCAGCACAAAGTCCACACATTCCCATTGATGGCAGCCTTGACAATAACGCCAAAACTCTGCATCGCAGCCTCTACACTCTTCTGAACTGAAACATCACCCTAACCTCACAGCGGATCTTCAACACAGCAGGAACTGGCTCCGCAGCCTCGCCGCATCTCTGAACAGACACATTGCTGATGCTGTTTGGAGCAGAATTGACACATCGCCTCCACCGTGTGGTTCCGAACCAGCATAATGCTCTGCAACCAGGATTGTAAGGTACTTTGGTTCTGTTGACCCAGCTGGGTCCCTATACCTAGTCTGCATTCCATTGCAATCAGCCTGAACTTTTAACTTTGTCCCAGTCCAGTGCAATTAGACAGCCCCAGTTGGCACTTCTTGCTCTCAATAGCTATTTTACAGTTTAATCTTTAAACATTCATATCTCCAGTTCATTTTGGCCATGTTTTATTTATTCATTAAACCACGTTCTATTTGTCTGACTTGGTATGGGGTCCTTTTTGTGTGGTGTTTTCACTGTTTTACTGTTGGTAGTGTTACACAAATACTTTACACATTGCTTCCATTTTAAGCCTAACTGCTCTGTTCCAAGCTACCAGAGGGTGGGCACTGGTTAGTTTGGGGTTTGCCTGTGCCCTAATTAGGATTGTGGTTCCTGCTTGACCAGGGCTCACACCCAAGTCAACCAATAACCCAATTTCCAACAATAGCTTTGATGTTTTTGTAGAGCTTCTATGAATTTGTAGGGTGTAGGCTGGGTTCATGTTAGTTTTCATGGTAAAATTGGCTTTCTATAAGTAAGTTTTAGTAGTTAGCTATGTCTTTTACAGGGACATTGGCTAGTGCAATTATTTTTTTAATTTCAATGGCAAATTGTTTTTTTGTTTCATATTCTACATGTAGTGCAGATTGTTGGAGGTGCCTCCAAATTATTTGATTACAATAGTAGTAACAGCTTTGTAAGGATGTGTGTGTGGTTATAATTTAAGGATACTTTGGATCCTGGCTTCTTCAAGATTGATTATTGTCTAATATGGGGAGTAGTTGTTGTTTTAATTTAAATGTGGTTTAGTAGTTCGTAGTAAGTGCTCCTTTGTTTATTAGGTAGCAGGGCGTATATGAATGGTATATTAGTACTTTGATATTCTCCATGTCTTGTTCATATCTGAGTGGATGGGTTGGAGCACATATTGAATGTCCCAACCATGACCCATGTTTGATATTTGCTTAGCTTTAATTAATTATCTGCTGTAGCAAATATAATGCGCTTTTCCTTGTTTAGGTTATCATGTCAGAGGAAGTGTTCTTCATTATGTGTGGTAGTTAAGTGTTCAGAAAGTTAGATGCCTTGGTATCTTATAGGAGAAGGAGGGGTACCAATGGTGGCTTTTTAAGTTTGTGCTGTTGAGCTTTTTAAAGTGTATATACCTGGTAGCTTGCCTGCGATATGTTCAGGGACTTTAGTGAGTATACCTTTTTGTGTTTTAGTTGTGGGCTCTTGGAAACTAGTGCAGACCTCGCTTGAATCTTGTAATACATTCTTCCCTTAGATTCTGGTGACATTTGGATGGTGGTTGTTTTCTCTTACATTAATACCTACATCATCTTTTGCATTCACACTCCCGTAGCAAGCATTAGAATAATATTTAGTACATTTCCAATTGATAGTTTCTGTGCATTTACAATCTTGACTGCAAGTCTTGCTCATTTGAGAGAGTAATCATTTCCATATCTATGATGCATTGCATCTTACTGTTTCTGTCAATATTAAATGTCAAAAAATTTATATTACATTTATTATTGACAAGCAACATTGTGGTACTTCCTTTCTATTTCATACTTTCATAGGTGTTGCTGCTGGTAATTGCAGTTTCTGGTTGTGGTGGAGTGGGTCAGGTGGCTCCTTTAATGATGGAGAAAATGTTGTTTCAGTTTTATTTTAAATATTTGTTTGTTGGTAGCTAGCGGGTGCAGAGGGAATTTAGTTTTATTTTTAGCATTTTGAGGTGAATTGGTCTTTAGAAATATTTTTCGTTACTTACTTTTTGTGTGCCTTTCTCCAGATGTGTGCTAGCTGTAAGTTTTAGGTTGATTAGTAGTGGTATATTAATGTCTTTGTAGTATCTAAAATTTAGGAGATGAAAGAAATAGAGTGCTTTGTTTGTTATTTATTATTTAATATTTTTATTGTATTCATTTATACATTAGTTTGAATAAACCTTTTACTTAGTTTAAGGGCTAGTTGTATGTATTCTTCCTTGTCTGTTTTCAGATTGTCTTTGGCAATTCCAGCTCAGTCCTGTCATCTTGCAACTTTTGTAGTTTTGGTGTAGTAAGTAGTGATGGGCAAGATGTAGCAAAACGGCAATTTGCGACTTGCAAATTGCGAGTCCCTGCGACTCGCAATTTGCAAGTCGCAAATTGGTATGCAGTACGGTGTCTCAGACACCGACTGCGACTCGCTATGGGGTCGCAATGACCCACCTCATGAATATTCATGAGGTGGGTCGCAAATTGCGGCCCCATAGCGAGTATAGGCACTCGCAAACATGGAGGCCTGCTGTCGTCAGCAGACCTCCATGTTCATGACTGCTTTCAATAAAGCAGTTTTTTTTTTTTTAAGTGTAGCCCGTTTTCCTTAAAGGAAAACGAGCTGCACTTAAAAAAAAAACCGAAACCTTTAGTTTCGGTTTTTTTTCAGGGCAGGTAGTGGTCCCTTGGACCACTACCTACCCTGAAAAAATATTTTTGGGTCCATTCACAAACTGGAAGGGGTCCCATGCGGACCCCTTCCAATTTGCGAGTGGGTTACCATCCACTTGAAGTGGATGGTAACTGCGACACCATTTGCGACCGCATATGCGGTCGCAAATGGTATTGCATACCACTCAGAATCGCAAATGGGAAGGGAACACCCCTTCCTATTTGCGATTCAGAAATGCATATTGCGAGTCGGTACCGACTCGCAATATGCATTTCTGCATTGGGAAACGCGTTTAGCGACTCGCAAACGGCAATTTTTGCTGTTTGCGAGTCGCTAAACGTTTCCTACATCTGGCCCCATATTCTGTGTGCGTTTTATTTGCTAGTTTAATTGATGATATAATTTTAGTGGTTACTTTTAGTGGTTTGTTTTATTGGTTAGTCTTCATTTTGATTAAATGTTTTTTTTCAAGTATTGCCTTTTGTGGCGAATGCTAATTAGTGTTTATTTTATAATGTTGAATACATATTTCTATTTCTTTGGATTATTTTGGATGTGTTATTTCTGTATATATTTACATTTATTTTTTACTTCTATATGTTAGTACTTGCAGATATATTTTTGATGTACTGAACTGTAGGGTTTATTTGGGGGTGTTTTAAGTCTATTTTATTGATATGAAATTGTAATAGTGCTTTTAGAGTATTTATATAGTTTTTAAGTTTATTTTTAATTTTTGGTAATGTAAAATGTTGTTATTCTAATGGTTAGTAAAGAAACATCTTTATTTTTGGTGATATTACATAGTCAATATTGTGTGATGTAATATTTCTAACAACTTATTTGTTTCTTTATAGGACACCATTTTATTGCAATGGTTTTTAATTGATATAAGTAAAAGTAAATATTTTTAACTGATATTTTTGCTATCAATGCTTGTGTTTTATTAGTTAGGTATAGAAAGGGAGATTTTTGAGAATTAGCATTATTTTCTAAAAGCTTTCAGAATTGCTATAATTTCTGTTGCTATTACTGAGCACACAAAGCAACACAACAGCTAAATTATAAAATAATTGGGAAGAACACAACATAAAAGAAAAGAAATGAACTCAATTTAACAACCACAGTACAACACAACATTGAAATATTGTGGCACAAAATCACCAGAGCAAAACAAGATAACAAACCATCACCACAAACAAAACATTGTATAATACACATTCTTGTCACATACTACCAACTCCAGGAATCTGCTTTCATGGTGTGGTGGTAAATGGAGAAGCATTGCCGTCCGTACTACCAGCAACATGAAACAGCAACAGGCAAAACTGCTTTCTGATCCAGCCCCACGCCACTTATTTCCTAATGTGATCCTCGGTGTGAGCAAAACACTTGTCAACTGAAACTTGGAAAAATTGTTAGTGGGTAATAGGGTAACTGATTAATGAAGTGCAATTAAAATAGCAAAATATAAGCAAATACATTTTATTTAAAAAAAAAGTTTTCTAAAACACCAGGACTCAAAACATGTGTATGAATGAATCATATTTTCTAGAGTCCAATGAGTTAGTTCTGCACCTTGTGCACTATAATCTTATCTATAAGCTAATATGGACGTAATATACCCCTTTCGCATCTTGCTAAGTGTTAATACATATGATCCATTTATTTTAATTTGTATGGAAAATATTATTTAATATAATACTGTCTAAAATTCATGCATTAACTTTGAAGAATTTTGAGTTTTATATTTGAACATTACACAGACAAAATAGACACTTGTCCCATTATGATACTGCCCCTGTTGTGAGCCTGTGTGCAGAGGCAGTCAAAGTAGTGACAATAACAGCGTTTTTCTCATATTCGATACGGTGCTCTGGACTCGGCGCTAAGGGATGAAAGGACCTTGTCGAAGCTTGTCTTTTGTTTCTGAACACAGTAGAACTTAAGGCACCTGGAAACTGATCACTAGGCACACTAACAGCGAGTTTCAAATCTCTAGCACCAAATCTACAGATGTACGATCCCTCATACATATTCCTGTTCCTGTTAGGTAAACTGCAGCACTTCAGTGAGCATGGCTCCAAATTCCCAGGTCCGAGGTGGGCGCTACAGTTTCAGTTAGCGACTGAAGAATAGTTTGCTACACATGCCCGTATGTTAAGAACTCTCTAATTTTCTCTTCTCTGAGACAGCAGTTGCCTGTAGTGACCACTGCACTCAATTCCTAAAAAGAAATAGTAGTCCAGAAACCATGCTGAAAACATGGAGCCTTGTATGTTTTCAGTAGTTGGCCAGTGCGCTCGAGGAGGGCTAAATACCGGAAAAGGCATGACGTATGAATGAAATCAAGGGAATTTTAAAAGATAAGCCAACAAACCAATGAAAGTGAAGGTGTGACATGGGCGTGGTCAAAAGCCTAAAGAGAGATAACAACAGAGGCCAGAGTGCTTGGGCGCTCGACCCTGAAAAAGGGAGATATTCAATAAGAATGTTGATAAGTTCAAGGATGACCTTGGAATAGTAATAAACTCAGCTCTAACCCAAAGGGTCTGACTCATTGTCTAGCAAATATTACCAACATTGCCAATCTTTATTTGCAATTTTCTGTCTGGCTTAAATCATAGCAACAGATTAATTCATATTATTTATTAGGAAAAATAGAAACAGTGTCTGAATAACTCTCCACGTAGTACCAAGAAAACAAATTCTTCAAGGACGAATAAGGATATTGAATATTTTTAGGCAGTGAAAAATAGCTTCATACACTATGTGAATTAACAAAAACGACCCTACATCTTACTGCGCCATGTGGAGGAAGCTAACCAAGTAGAAAAGTATAAGAAAAAAGTTCTGATTTAACAATAGCTGCTGATTCTAACTTCAGCATATGTAAGAAGTCATGTATGCACATGGATCAGAGCTGAGGGACACTACTAGAACATTTGAATTTAGAATGTCTCATTGTTCAAGATGGCACGTGCCTCTCCTATGGCTTCACCCAGGATCAAGAATGTCCGTAAGTAAATGAAAACAGCACGATAACTGTTGCTTGAAAAGATAGTTTTTACGCCATTGCTCGTACTCATAAATTTTACTATCAAACTAACAACATTCATCATATTAAAAATAAAAAAAGATTACACCAGCCAAAGAGTAATTCGATTATATTCACACTTGTGAACAATTAAAATTGCTAATTGATAAAAAAGATAAAACATACAAAAAAAGAGAACGAGTGCCAAGAATATCACAAAACCTGAAAGCAGTCGATAATCTTGGATGAACAAATAATAGGACTACAATAGTTATTTTTAAATTACTTTACAGGCCAATTGGATATACTTCACAACTCAGCTACAAATTTTCAGTGGCAGCTGGGAGCAAAATAATTTGGAGGGGTGCAAGAAACTACAGCATACACACACAATATAACATACACACATAACATAGGTAACATACACATATAACATAACATACACACATAACATGCACACCAATATGAATATATAAAAAAACTCTTATCTTCCTCGATGTACTGCAGCACGTCTTCGTTCTGCAGCACGTATCCCTTCCTGCACAAAAATAATCTCCCCCGCAACTCAGCTATCCTTGCACCCTTGGGCAAGGGTGGCTGCGTAGGCACTTGGCAGCTAATTTTTCACTGGTGCAGGGAGAAATGCAGGGATGCACAGTATTCTTTTAAATACGATGCACCCCTCCATTTCAAAAGTGACGTGGTACGGGGCTGCCAATTTTGGTGCAGCCACCGCACTGCGCCAATTCTAGTAAATATGCCCCTACGTTTTCACCCTTACCAGTTCTACACATTTTTGTGGGGTTTATACTTCATGAACATTTTTACACAAATTATTGGAACAGAAGTAATGAAAAGTGATATTGTATCTCTAATTGATTTGCCTAATTTCTCACTAATCGCAGGCAGTTGCTATCTCTTGCCAACTTTCGTTCTCTTTTGAAATCTGTCAAAGAGTGCTATAAGGCTCTGCCTTAAGTTATACTGTTTTCAGCTTTGCCTCTCTTCTTTGTGAAGCCTATTGATGTCTTCACCTTCAAGTTCTTTGCATATGGAAATAACATAAAAATCTTCCTTTTTTTAGAAGATGATGTAGGGTCACTGAAATAACCATCTAATGTCTCTGTGAAATTGCCAATTTCAAATGCACATCTTCAGCGACCCTTTCCCGTGACTAGTAGCTAGACATTCTAGGCCCTCTTCCTCACCTGTGCCATATGCTTGCCACATGGATGTCATTGTGTATAAACAGCGTAAGTTTGAAGTTCATATCAATAAAGTGATTTCTATTACTTTTCTCTCCTAAATAATATCAGTAAGATCTTGCAATATGTAATTTAGGAAGTACAGGAGATCACAGGTGAATTATCTCCTAACATCAAGGACAGTGCTTGCTTATAAAAGAATAAGTGCTGGGGCTCAAACTTTTGTTGAGAATACCACAGCTGACACTATTAAAGGTCAGGGTTCCTCATACTAATGCTAAGTAGTTGTGAATCCACCTCATGACTCTCTAATCCACCACAGACACTTCTTGCATCTTCCCCACTTTTGCACATTCTTTTCATCCTTACTTTTGCTAGCGCAGGTATAATAATAAAAATTATTAATGAGTGTTCATGCGTTCTGAATAATAAGATTGTGTAGAAAATATAATAACATAGAAAAATAATGCGAGCATTTGAAAATGTGATTACAAAGAATGGCCACCAATGTTAACAAAATGTACTAATCAATGATTCAATAATATGAAATATTGAGCATTTGGTAGATTAACGTAGTAGTGCATCATATCAAGGGTTATGCAGTAAGCTTTAACTTTATTAATTGTAGGCTTTAACTTAGCGAGTGTCTCGGCCTCCTTGCCAGGCCTCATGTGAAAGCTGTATTTCTTAACGTTTAATAAAATGGCTGTCCTACAGAGTTAAACTGTGATTTCTATTGTATTGTTTAAATGTGCTCATAACGGAAGCTTTCTCATGAGAACCGACTGACAAGAAGATGATGTTTCTATTAATGTAACATTTTGTGTGTAATGTGTGTGAGACTGACTTTCTCAGGAGGAGAACAATGGAGATACTGACAAGAGTGGAAGCTGCAACAATATTGTTACCTGACAAGCCGGATGATGAGGACATTACAAGACAAACCAATCAATGACATGTGAACAGAGTAATAGTAGAATTCATAGATTTGGAGTTTTAGTTTTATTGGTCAGAGTGAGAACATGCGATTAACTGACAAATAGGGATTTGGGAAATAGTTTTGGCAGTTTTGACTTAACGGGACTACATTGAGAAGAAAGCCACATTTTTAGCTAGACTTTCTGCCTTTGCATTTTGCTGTTGCCCATTGCCCATTTTTTTGCTGTCCGAAAGGTCAATATTTCTTGTGCATCTCGACATGAGGCATGCTTAACTTTAATGCTTAGACACTTTTCGTTTTCTGAATTTTGATGCTGAATCCTAATGCCTTGCTGATCGATTGATGTCCTGAGGACGAAGACTTACTCTGCTTGCTGATCGACACTAAGGATAGGTATAATGTAATAGACTGTTGGTTATTATGCATATTTGCTTTTTTTCCTAGGTAACAACTGCATTGTTTTGATACAGCCATAGTTAGATGTTTTTCTGAATTTGTGTTACTAAATTGTTTTGCTTGAAGCCCGACATGCTGATGCTAATCTGATGTTAGTTAAGGATCCTCACTAAGGAAATCATGTTAATAGGGATTAATGCTTGATTAATTTATCTGCTAAACCTAATATATGTAATCACATTGACACAGTTGACTTTGTTACTGATTTGCACCATAACTTTAGAATGTGTTGTAGGTCAAGCTTTGATTAGATTACATTTCTTCCTCCGCTTTGGACAGCCAGTATTGTTCCCGTATGTGTTTCATTTGATTTTGAGATTAATCTACATGACCTTGGCATTGTTAATTTAGGAAAATAAATATTCTAACTTTTACTAAAGGGGTGGGTATTCATGACTGAAATGTCATGGTTCGTGACAATAACTGACTCCAATGATTATGGATTAATGTTGATTATTGATTATTGTGAATTGATTATTGAATATGTACTGGAGTTATGGTAAGAACATCTTAATTGAGAGTCAAAAGGTTCATCGACCTATTTGCGTCTCCTTGTAAGTTTACTTATTAAGGTTAGACGCGTTCACAGAGATGATAGCAGAGGTAATGGGTAGTCTCCTTAAGAGCTTATCATAGACGTTCGGTACAGAGTAATAGATATTAACAGAGGTGGTAAGAGAGGTAATGGTTCGTCTCCTTAAGAGCTCACCATAGACGCCTGGTATAGAATAATAAGCAAACAGAGATAGTAGGAGGATTGACGATCCCAGAGGTGGTAGCAGAGTTCATTATTGAGATTTGGATTTCATTTTTCCATGATGCTAATTGGAGAGAATATGTTCCCTTAAGTCCAGAAATGACTTTCCCAGATCCTGGGCCCTTCTAATGACTGTTTGAGGGTGTTCTCAGCGTTCTAGTGACAGTGAGAATGAAGTAGGTTGCGCTTGCACAACTTTTGCAAATCGCAGGTGAATTTTGAGGTTTGTAAGTGTTTTAGGGAGCTTGCGTACTCCAAATGAAATTGTAGAAGGAGTGTGCATACTGCGCAGCTTGAAAGTAGGGAAGTCGTTGGACTTCACATGTATGTGGCACTTTGTGCTCAAAATTTTCCATGTGGTTGTTGATTTATGGACCCTGCGTGGTCTAAGACTTCGGAGTATATTGAAAAGTGTATGAGACACTTGGTTTTATGTTGTAATCTGTTTGGTTTAGTAGGTTGATCGGGCATGGTCAACAAGTCAGAGTGTGAGTAAAGTGAGTGAAAGAAAATTTCGACTGAGATTTGTCAAGTCCTATGTGCACCAGGCCAGACCCATTGATCAGTTGAGAGTAAAATTTGCGGGTCAAATTTTGCTTGCGAATCTGGGAGACTGAGAAAGAAGGAGTAGTTGTAAGTGCGGTAAGAGCCATCAGTGAAAAATCTGTAAGGTTTCTGAACTGATTGTGTTACCTTTCCTGTAGGAAACCAGCAGATTTGTTTTTGCATTTAGTTTTTTTGATTTAGTGCTTGCAATTTTTGCATTAGTTGTGTGAATCAGAGTTGGGAGGATGAGCTGCAAGACTTTGTCAGCCGCATTACGTGTAAGTGTGATGTCATTGGCGCAGTGCCGGGATAGGTTGGTTAGTGAAAAGGGTCGCGCACGGATTGGCAGCCGTCCATGAGAGGCAATTGGTTGAGAACATAGGTCAAAGGAATCTTGGGATTAAAAGTCACTTCCTGATTTGATTTTGAAGAACAAAAAGGTAGAAAAGATGACATTTTTCAAAGCTCTAGAAAGTGCCTTAAGGGGAGATACATATATTACAGCAAGTGTAGGCGAGGCTACACAGCCAGAAGGTACACCAGCTTACATTGTAATGGAAGAGAAGGGTGTCCCGCCATGTCTTTGACTAAAGCAATGGTGCAAATTGACAGAAAAGGATGGGAACCTAGTGTTTCCTACAAATGGGACGTTCAATTTGAGGGTTTTGGAGCATTTAAGGATGGTGCTATACGAATCGAAGCCCCTTCCGAGACCAGCACAGTTTGGGGCATTAGCTATTTTGGAGCTGGTAGCCAGACAGAAAAAGAAATTCGAGAGGAGGATGAGAAAGACAGAAGAGAGTGTAGCAAAGACTAGATGGGACTGTGTTCAGAAAGTTTTGAGGATGGATACTTTGCAAGGAATTAAGTTGTTTCCAGCAATTACGCAGGACAATGAGAAGGAAGGAAGGAAATCTACTAAGAAAACAAACAAAAGTCTGTCTGAAAGTAAGGAGGCTAGAAAGTCTTCAACAGCAGAGGAGGAATCGGACAATGATGAGTTTATTACACAGTTATTGAGAGATCATCTACCACCATTTACAGTACATGAGAGTGGTCCGAGTACCAGTGCTGATCTGACAGCCCCGGCACAGGTTTTTAGGACAATGAGTCCGATACAGGTCAATTCTAACCTGACACAGAATGAGATGCGCAATGGTCTTAATGTGCCGACCACTCCTGTAGTACAAAACCAGCTGCATCTGCCACAGGTTCAGAGAATTTACCCTGATGTGCCCACTATGGAGATGAGTTTCAACTTAATGGTGCCAAATGAACAGGTGCTCCCTAGACCAATGTTAGCTCAGACTGAGCCAACTCTACTTTTACTGCCCCAAGTGCAGCCGCAGGTAATGCCAAGATTCACTTCAGTAACAGGGACACAGTCAGATATGGCTCTGATAATTAATCAAAATCTGGGAGTTACTCTCCCACAGAGTTTGAGTGCCCCAGATGCTATATCACTAACTATTACTGTTGGTCCAGCTGTACCATTATTTGCACAGAAGAAGGTGACCATAGGTGAACAGGGAGCAATGTCCCAGAGTATAATGAGGGGAAGACATATTGAAAATATTCAAGTAGTCTCTCCTGTGGGACAGACTTTTGATGGATCAAGATAATTGCTAGACCTTAGTCCATTTATAGCACTTCCAGATACTATGACAGGGTTAAACGTTAGTCAGAGTTTGAAATTGTTGACACCACAGACCCCGTATATAGTTGCACAGAAGGTGCCACTAGTCCAAGCAAGTAACATTTTGTTACAAGGATTGACAGCTCAGCAGTTGACTGAATGGTTAGACAAGCTGAATACCCCACAGAGTGTTCCTAAGGGAAAGGAGTATTTGAATTATGCTAGGCTAAGCATGGAAGGAGGTGAACTCATTGAGGGAATTATGGGGATGGACAGGTTAGAATTCTATACAGAGACAGAGATGAGATATTTATTCCTGAAGATTACAAGGGAAGTGAGTAATGTGCATCAGAAATTAGCAGACTTGGCACAGAAGTACGGCATAGAAATAGAGAAAACAAAGCATTTGAACAGGAGATACAGATTAGATTTTGAGGCTAAAGATTTTTGGACACATGAGATCTGCCAGAATGAATCCTTAAGGAATTGCTTCAAAGTGCTCAGACCTGGGGAGCATTAGACAAGTGGGAAGGCAGATGGGTAAAGAAAAGAGACAAGAGAAAAAGGGATTCTTTGGAGTGGACTGCTAATGTGCAGCAGGATAAAGATCCCGTGAAAATTTTACCAATGAAAGTGATCCCAAGGGGCAATTTTGTTCATGTCCCGTGGAGCAGAAGTGACATTCTGTCAATTACAAATGATTATCAAAAGTTGATAGAAAAACCAGTAGAGTGATATCAGCAGACAGACAGGTTTGTGAAACTTGCAAAGTGCCTATGGGAAGACTTGAACACATTACTAGAGATAGTGGTTCCAGCTGATCTATGGATGGAGTGTAAATTGGCCAACAAGTGAACCGGAGAGAGACAAGAATACAGGTGCACCATCTCCTGAGATAATGAAATATTACTATAAGGTGATTTAGTTTTTGAAAATGAGAATTTAACCCAAGAATATTGATTGGCAGAGAATTGACAGGACAGCTCAAGAAGCAAAGGAGTCGATACATGCGTATTATGAGAGATTGTTGCAGGCATTCAAGCATTACAGTGGTACAGAGACAATTTAGGCGAAAGACATGATCCATTTTGTGTTCAGATTTGTGGAAGGATTGAGACCTGAAATTAGCCAGATGATTAAGAGTCATTTGATTTGCTGGCAAGCAAAGCCGATTGATGAAGTGTTGCAGTATGCAAAATACTGTAGTGATGAGATTGAGTTGAAACGGAAAAAGTTAGAAGAGAAGGTGATGGTGATCCAGATTAAAGCAGCTCAAACAGGAGTGCAAGAGAATTTTCCAAAGCAGTTGCCTCAGCAGCAGCAGGGAAACATGATGTTTCAGCCCCAAATGATAGGTAGAGGTCGTGGAGGAAATATGAATCGTGGTCCAGACTTAAATACTGTAGTGGTTCGGAATGATGTGCAGGGAATGAAGAAATTATTGACATGTCACCTTTGAGGAGCCATTGGACATTAGAAACGGGTGTGTCCTATGATGGTGCAGGAAGGTGTTGTTCAGCAGCATAATGACATCAACTCATTCCAGAATGTGAGAGGACCGAGAGTGAGAGGTCCTGTTCCAAATTTTCAGAATAACGTGAATCAAGTGCAAAATTTTCAGCCCATGCAGCAAGTGCAAATGCCACGTGCACAAATGTCACAGTTGAAGCCAACACAACAGCAGGTTCCCATGGTACCTAGACAGCAAATTCAAATACCTCAAGCTCCAATGGATCAGCAACAGATGATACTTTCTCAACAGGTCACAGGTCAGAGGCGTAACCAAAGTAGTAACACAGTGCACCGATTCCCATTACACAGTGAGAATGGAATAAATGATGAGTGGACGAGTGACAGTTTGGATGAGGAGCCATGTCTGCTTGTAACTTCCTTAGAAGTAGATCAGAGAGGTCCCTATGTGAAAGGAAAGGTCATGAGTCACAGAGTTTCATTCTTGGTTGACACGGGAGCTACACACTCTACAGTGAGAAGTGCAGAAGTTCTAAATTTGCCCCTTTCAGGTAGAACAGTTCAGGTTGTGGGAGTAGCAAACCAGTATTTGACAAACCTGATTAGGGATCCAGTGCAAGTTGAGATTGGCAACTTTCAGGGATTGAATACATTTGTAGTCTGAAATTCAAGTCCGGTATCCCTACTGGGAAGAGACGTGCTGTGTAAAACGAAGTGTTTGATTACTTGTTCGAATTAGGGAATTGAGATCCAGACGAATAGTGATGATGAAGATGACCAAGCCCCAGAGATAGAGTGTGAAACTACAAATGAGGAGTAACCCCTGATTTAAGTTTTCACGATGTTCACAGTGAAAGAGCTTCATCCTGTTTTGCTGGCAACGGTTAAAGAGAAAGTGTGGGATTTGACAGGAAAAGAAGTAGGTTTGATAAAGGAAGTTGAGCCAGTTAAAGTTACTGTGAAGCCGAATGTAGTTTTCCCTCAATTTCCACAGTACCACATGCCTCAAGATGTCCTTATAAAAGTAGCCCAGATAATTGCAGACTTTGTAAAGTAGGGAGTTCTGAAGGAAGTATTGAGCAGTCCATGTAATTATCCGATAATGAGTTTGAAAAAGCCCTGTGGGAAAGTTCAAATTGTTCGGGATTTGAGAAAAATGAATGAGATTGTGGTCAAATGTTGTCCCGTGGTGCCATATCCAGCTGAGATAATGTTTCAGATTCCATGTGATGCCGAGTAGTTAACTGTCATTGATTTGTCACAAGCTTTCTTTTCTGTGACTCTCCATGAGGATAGCTAATTTCTCTTTTGTTTCCAATTCCTGCATCAAGTTTATTGCTGGTGCAGAATTCCTCAGGGGTTTTCAGAGTCACCTTCTATATTCAATCAGATCTTGAAAATGAGTTTAGAGTCGTTGGAATTGTCTTTCCAATCGACCTTGGTGCAGTACATTGATGACTTGCTGATTGCGTCCAAAACAAGGGACGAGTGCAAGTGTGATACAATTGCCCTGTCGAAACATTTGGGAAAAATGTTCACAAAGTGTCTCTGCTTTAATTGCAATACTGTCAGAAGATAGTGAAATATTTGGGTCATCAGATTGAGAAGGGATCAAGAAAGCTATGCAGAAAAAGGATTACAACAATATTGCAGATAAAGCTCCCAACCACATAGAGAGATATCAGGATGTTTTTTAGGGATGGTAGACTATTGTCGCCAATGGATTCCAAATTTTTCAGTCATTTCAAGACCATTGCAGAAACTGACTCATAAGGAAGTCGCTGATCCCATAGTGTTAGACCAGGCTGAAATGAAAGCATTCACTGAGTTGAGAGAGAGACTGTGCAAGGCTCCAGCATTGGGTATGCCTGATTACACAAAACCTTTCACGTTGTTTTGACATGAGCGTGATGCATGTTCTTTGTCTGTCTTGACACAGGTCCATGGAGGTATAAATCGCCCAGTAGCATATTTTTCATCTACTTTGGACCCATTTGCAGCAGCCTTACCGGGTTGTTTGCGCGCAGTTGCAGCAGTAGGTCAAAGCCTTACACAGTGTGAAGGCATTGTGATGGGACATCCCCTGACTGTAATGGTCCCTCACTCTATTGAGATTTCACTTACAAGAACGAAAACCTAAGATTTGACTGGTGCGAGGTTGACCAGATATGAAACGAGTATTCTAGGGTCACCAAATGTGTCATTAAAAAGATGTACTGTATACACACTTACTGGTACTTTGGAAGCTTCTTGGCTTCGAGGGGTGTATTCTGCCCAAGTAGCAGAACTGGTAGCCCTTACTAGAGCGTGCCATGTTTCTGCTCTGTTGAAAGTCACAATTTATATGGATAGCCAGAATGGATTTGGAATAGTCCATGATTTTGGCCAGTTGTGGTCACAGAGAGGTTTCATGACCTCTTCTGGTTCACCAGTGAGAAATGGTGAGATAATTAAAGAATTGTCACACGCTATTTAAGTGCCTGAAAAGATTGCCATGGTGAAATGCAGTGCACATCTGAAGTTGCAGGACTTTGTGTCATCGGGAAATGGATATGCGGATCAAGTCGCAAGGTTTTGCCCACTGAACTGACAAAGACTAGTGGGAACTGTTACCTGAAGAAGATGAAACTTGTACAAGGTATGCATTGAAAATAATTGACACTTTGGAAGAATTGAAAACGTTGCAGAATATTGTTGACAGGGAGGAAAAACGTTCAAGGAGCAAAATGAAATGTGTGCAAAGACAAGATGAATTGTGGGTTTCAGAAGAGGGTCAATTGGTTTTGCCAAATAGCCTGTTATCTCAAATGGCGAGGTACTATCATGGTCAAGCACATATTGGGAGGGATGCAATGATTCGGTTGTTCAAAAATTATTGGTTCAACCCAAAGTTTAGACAAGTTGCTGAAGCAGTTTGCCATTGTTGTGTCATTTGCCAACAACTAAACGTAGGGAAAGGTACAGTGGTTGATTTGAGCCACATTGGAAGAGCAGGAGGTCCATTCAGCAGAATGCAGATGGATTTTATTGAAATGCCTGTCTGTAGGTTGGAGATATGTGTTGGTGATTGTTTGCATCTTTAGTCACTGGATTGAAGCTTATCCTACACGAAGAAATGATAGTCTGACAGTAGCGAAACTACTGCTTAGGGAACTGAGACCGCGTTTCGGATTTACGATCTCTTTAGAATCAGATTGGGGAAGACACTTCAACAATGAAGTAATTTAATTACTGTGTGCAGCACTGAACATTGAACAGAAGTTGCATTGTAGTTACTGCCCTGAAGCATAGGGACTAGTAGAACAGATGAATGGTACCTTGAAGTCAAGAGTTGCAAAGATGTGTGCGTCCACAAATTTGAAATGGCCTGACGCATTGCCTTTAGTGTTGATGTCAATGAGAAACACACCTGACAGGAAGACAGGATTGTGGCCTCATGAAATCCTCATGAGCAGAGCAATGAGGTTGCCAGCGGTGCCTGCAAATGCACTTGTCAACATTACATATGATATAGTGTTGGACTATTGCCAAGGTCTGGCTGATGTGGTTCGCTCTTTTTCTCAGCAGGTGGAAGCCACCACACTGCCACCGATCCATGACCAAGGGCACAACCTCAGAGCTGGAGACTGGGTCGTGGTCCAGAAACACGTGAGGAAAACATGTTTGGAGCCTGGTTGGAAGGGACCTTATCAGGTAGTTCTGACAACTACCACAGCTGTGAAGTGTGCTGGAATTCCGAATTGGATTCACGCAAGTCACACGAAGAAAGTGACATGTCCACTGGATCATGAAGAAGCGTTGTTCAGAGTACCAACAACGGTCAGATAAGTCTCAGAGCTGGAAGGAGAACAAAGGAGAACTAAGACCGGATCTGAGCCCGTTGAGGATGGTTCAGTCACGTTTGTGAGAGACGAAGGAGAAGACCTCCAGGAGGGTGACGGAGAGCCTATCTTAATTGAGGCAGCAGTAGAACCTAGTCAGAGGAGGGCTTTCCCAGAAGCAGATGATCTTGAGAGATAAACAGAGCAATTGCCAGACCCAGTGGGGGAAGGAGTTGATGTGGATCAGAGTCATTCTGATCTGACTCCTCCTGAACCTGTTGCAGGTCCATCAACAAGAGAAAAAACTGCAGAACATGGAGAAGGTTCAAGTTCGACTCTGAAGAGAACATTGACAAAAGGCCCATTGAAAAGCGACAAGTGGCCGGAGTCGCAAGTAGAAAAAGGGAAAGAAGTGGTTGTTGAACCAACAATTGTGGAAGAAGTAGATACCACAAGGAGAGAAGATCTGAGTGAAGGATAACTGAATGGTGATCGAAAACTGAAAAGAAAGAGAATAGCAAGGCGAAGATACGCAGGTCCTGAATGGGCGTGTGCAACTACGAATGAATGGCAACACAAGTTTTTGTCTTTTTGTTTTGATAGAGAGATTCTGGGTTAGTATTTTGGCACCTGAAGGGAGCTGATGAACTGAACTGTTGAAACAATGTAAGAGAATTTTTTTTGAGAAAGAGACTGTTGAAAGTAACCGGAAGAGACATTGATAACCTGATTTGACTTTGAAACCTGATTTTGACAAAGCTGCTAACCAATTTTGACAAGGGATCCTGGAAGTGAGACTGAAAGCTCTAAATAACGGCTGAAAGAAGAGTCGCCTTTTATTTATTTTTGCTGAAAGTCTTTCCTAAATTTTCTTCTGCTTTCTGATTTTTTATAGATCAGGAGAAACATTAGTGAACAGGGTAGGAATGCTAGTCGCTGTAAATGTATGAGCATTGGTTTGGCAATTATGTGTGGCATATTGTGTGTGGAGTTGATTATGGGTATGTCTGTTCTAGAAAAGAATTACGCCAACCATACTTCTGCTTTTGAGATGACTACTACAATAGAGAAGTTTAGATTAGATGAGAAATATTTGCATGTGCATAATAATGCGCAAGGAGAACTTTTTCTAATGTTTTCTATTGCTTGTTGAGTGTGTATGTTGAGACAATGGATGCGAAGAATTGTTATGTGTGTACGTAGATTCCTTCATCAGTCGAGGAAGGAGTAATCTACCATAGTCTGCCTTTAACTTATTGAATAAGTTGCAGTCTGCTACTAACAAGATTTTATAACCAGGAGTACATTCAGTACTTTTACTCGAATTACGATGTAGTGTTTTCGTTTGTTCCTATAACTAGGTATTGGAGTAGAGTAGCTAGGGATAATGACATAGTAATAGTTAGAGGTTTCTTTGAACCTACATTGACATTTGGCACAGCGTATGCACATAGAAATAATCTGACATGATTGCTTACACCTTTAGGGAAAAGCTTCTTAGGTCACAGATGATAGGAGAAAGGCATTAAAGGAGAAATTAGAAAAAGGCTTAGAGAAAAGGACTTACAGGCATCATTATACTTATAGTGCAATTAAAATGCAAGGGAAAGTAGCTTTGGATGCACTAAACGTAGGGAAACTATGTATATAGGCCTAAATCACACACTGACACTTTATTTGTGGGAATGAGTGAATGTAGACATGTGTTGTTGTTTCAGAGTAAATTGACGTTTATGTTGAATGGACAGGACCCTGCTATTCCAGGGATTTAGTACATCTGCAGTCTTAATGCTTATTACCATCTTCTAAGAGGGTGGTATGAGACATGTTCTTTGGGGATAGTTTCCCCAAAGATTTATCAAATGGATGATTTGAAAAAGTTTCCGAAAGTAACTGAATTACATCATAAGAGACAGAGGATGGAGTCCTTTTCTGGGATAGTGGGCAATATATTTGGAGTAGTGATTCCTTCAGTGGGAGTCATTGTGAATTCTATAAAGATTCGAAAGTTGTCTTCTATTGTGGATAACATGCTGGCAAATTTTACAGGAACCATACTCCTGATAGATACTGAATTAGCTGCTGATTGAGCTAGAACTCTTCAAAATCATCGTGCTTTATACATTCTTTTAGAGAAGGATGGTGGAATCTGTAGAATTATTAATTCTAGGAATTGTTGTTCGTATATTCCTGATAACAGTAAAGAGATAAGAAACTTTCTTACTAATCTGACTAATGAAAGTGCTGATTTGAAGAAATTGAAAGAACCAGGTATTTGGGAAAAGGTTGGCAAAGGGTTTGGTTTAGTGGGAAATTGGATCAGCAACATTTGGAATTAGATTATATTGAAGATATTACAGGGAATATTATGTTTTGTAGTTTGTCTAATTGGAATATGGAGATTGTGTAAATTATGCAAAAAGATTAAATTGAAGAGGTCAAAGAATAATCAGAGGAGGGAAGAAAAAAAGGGAAAAAGTGTACAGGGAAAATTCAAAGGAGAAACAAAAGTATAAAGGGATTGAATTGACAGAATTTTAGCAGATGCAAACATTTGTGGGTGATGAGTTTGTGTGATAACACATTTAGGGGGTCATTACAACATTGGCGGTAAAAGCCGCTTACCGCCGTGCAGAAGACCACCAATAGACCGCCGCGGCCGCGGAATTCCGCCACAGCAGTTATGACCCACATCTCGGAATCCGCTGAAACTCAGACACCCACAGAAGTCCGTCACATCAAAGGTCAGTGTTAAACTGGCGAAAACAAAACCTCCACCTCCACGCCAACAGAAATACGCCCATGCTATTACGACACACGAATCCACGCGGCGGTCTTTCAACCGCGGTATTCCATTGGCGGTACACACCGCTGCGCTCAAAATACACACACATCTCCAAATCACAGCCACATTGGACATTTAGAAATACACACACCTGATACACATACACACACCACTCCCACACACCCAACACAATATAAAACACATACCCACATCACCCACAAACCCCTACGACCAAAAATACAGGAAGAAGGCCAGAGAGAGAGCACAGAATAGACAATACCACCACACAGAGGCACACAACGCCATCACCCACACAACATCCACGCACAAAACACCACACACCACTACACATCACTACACTCATCACCACAGACACCACCTCACACATCACACACACCACCCCATGGCACACCAAAGACACCCCCGATTTTCCAACGAGGAGCTCAGGGTCATGGTGGAGGAAATAGTACGGGTAGAGCCACAGCTATTTGGATCACAGGTGCAGCACACCTCCATAGCCAGGAAGATGGAGCTATGGCAAAGAATAGTCGACAGGGTCAATGCAGTGGGACAACATCCAAGAAATCGGGAGGACATCAGGAAGAGGTGGAACGACCTACGGGGGAAGGTGCGTTCAGCGGTCTCCAGGCACAACATTGCGGTACAGCGGACTGGCGGCCGACCCCCACCTCCTCCCCCACAACTAACAACATGGGGGAGCAAGTCTTGACCATCATGCATCCAGAGGGCCTCGGAGGAGTCGGTGAAGGAATGGACACTGGTAAGTCAAATCTTAACTATCAGATCCCCCACCCTACCTGCATGCTATCACACACCCCCACCCTCATACCCTCACACCCTCCCCTATCAATCCACAGAAGAGGCCCACAGTGACCATAGCAGCTCTGCCCTACTGGAGCCTGATGACCAGCCCGGACCATCGTGGGCCTCGGGACATTCGGTTCCCCTTGCACAGGCACAGCCCAACACTGACCTTCCACCCTCTGGTAACAGCAGCACAGCAGCCACCCAGCGGGCCCAAACCTCCCTACCCAGGACAGGTCAATCAGCTGTGTGTCCACCACTACAGGGAACCCAGGATAACCCACCACCCCAACAACAACAGGGACCTGGGGGCAGTGGTAGTGGGCACACGGTCCAGGGGACGGAGGCACAGGAACACAGGGGAACTGGGAGGGCTTATGTGCGACAGGGGGCGGACAGGCCAAGGGAACCCACTCTCCACGAGGCCCTATCCTCCATCATGGGAGCATACCACCTCTCCCAGGAGACGATGGCGACGGTCCTGGTCAAGTTTCAGGAGACTCAGCGCCTGCAGGAGGAACAGTATTTGGGCTTCAGGGAGGAGCTCAGGACCATCAGCTCCGCCTTGGGCACCATTGTAGGGGTGCTGAAGGACATACAGCAGACCTTGAGGGACACCGTGGCCCTCCAAGGGGCCCCTGACACTAGCCTGGACGATGAACTGCCCACCATCTCCGCCGGCGCTAGTGGACAGGAGGCACCGCCACAGGACCATCACACCAACACCCCACCCCCTGCAGACGGACAACCACCACGCAAGCGGTCCCTGAGATCCAGGAACAGGACAGAGCAAGATGGCAAGACCCCCGCCAGGAAATTACACCACCCTGATTGTCCCCCCACCGTCCCACTTTGTTACCCTGTCCATACTTTAACTGCCCCAGCTCCACTTCCTATGCCCAGATGGGCAGTGCACCTGTGAGACTAATACACTGGACTCTGCCACGGACATTCCTCCACCATCACCCATCACCATTTTACAACCCCCCTCCATTTTTTAGCACTTAAATAAACACCCTTGAACCACAAAACATTCACGAGTCAGTCTATGATTTAGTAAAATGTATGATCAATGACAGTGTCAAAATGCTTTTTCTATTGTTAAGGCAACATACCAATGTCACACATCACAAGTCCTTGAAGGATGCATGCAGATGACACACGTTGGTAACCACACCTGTGAAACCATAATGGAAAGGAACAACTCAGTTACCAAATAATCCCATTCAATTACACACTGGAAAGAGTAAGACGTGTGACAGTGAATGTCAAGTTAAAAAAGAATATGTTCTCACCTGTGTGTCACTGGAAATATTGCTGTATGACTGACTCCCTGTTGTCGTTGTCTTCTTCCTCAGCTTCCTCCTCATCACTGTCCACAGGCACCACAGCTGGCACAACACCGTCATCTGGACCATCCTCCTGCAGAAAAGGCACCTGGCGTCGCAAAGCAAGATTGTGAAGCATCGAGCAGGCGATGATGATCTGGCACACCTTCTTCGGTGAGTAAAATAGGGAACCACCTGTCATATGGAGGCACCTGAACCTGGCCTTCAGGAGGCTGAAGGTACGTTCGATCACCCTCCTAGCCCGCCCATGGGCCTCATTGTAGCGTTCCTCTGCCCTTGTTCTGGGATTCCTCACTGGGGTCAATAGCCAGGAAAGGTTAGGGTAACCAGAGTCCCATAATAGCCACACACGGTGCCTCTGGAGTTGACCCATCACATCAGGGATGCTTCTATTCCGCAGGATGTAGGCGTCATGCACTGAGCCAGGGAACATTGCATTTACCTGCGAGATGTACTGGTCTGCCAAACAGACCATCTGTACATTCATGGAATGATAACTCTTCCGGTTCCTGTACACCTGTTCACTCCTGTGGGGGGGACCAAAGCCACATGGGTCCCATCAATAGCACCTATGACGTTGGGGATATGTCCAAGGGCATACAAGTCACCTTTCACTGTAGGCAAGTCTTCCACCTCAGGGAATATGATGTATCTCCTTACGTGTTTCAGCAGGGCAGACAACACTCTGGACAGCACGTTGGAAAACATAGGCTGGGACATCCCTGAAGCCATGGCCACAGTTGTTTGAAAAGACCCACTTGCAAGGAAATGGAGCACTGACAGCACCTGCACGTCAGGGGGGATACCAGTGGGATGGCGGATTGGTGACATCAGGTCTGGCTCCAACTGGGTATATAGTTCCTGGATAGTGGCACGGTCAAACCTGTAGGTCACGATTTAATGTCGGTCCTCCATTGTCAACAGGTCCACCAGCGGTAGGTACACCGGAGGATTCCGCCATCTTCTCAATTGTCCCAGCTGACGGCGCCTAGGTAGGACAACAGCGAGGATCGAGTCAACTTTTTTCCAGGTATGTACCCACAGTTACACAGAACACGACACCAAACACAAAACCCTTCCTGTATGTGTGTTGAGTGTAGGCCTAGCTATGTGTGACACAGAAGTAAATGGAGCCATGTGGGCCCCTGAAATGGCGGCTGCCTGACCTCTAAACTGGGACAATGGGGTAACTGCGTTGGCGTTGCACACCGTCGCGGTAGGCGGTCGTAGACCGCGGCGCAATGCTGCATTGGTTCACATTGGACCCTATGGGTCCCAGGAGCCAATGAGGAAGTGCGCCGGCGGTGATGATACGCACTGCCGCGGACGTCACCGCCATTTTTCTATCTGTTCTATCACTAGATACCTGATCTTCAACAGGAGAGGACCTACACTGCAAGTGCTGCTGTGACCTCGGTCTGGAAGCGACGATGGCTGCTGCGTCTAGGGAAAGGGGCCCTGCCTTCACTGCTCAGGAGTTGGAGAAACTGGTAGACGGGGTCCTCCCCCAGTACTCGCTACTCTACGGTCCTCCAGACCAACAGGTAAGTACACTGGGAGCACGTTGTATGGGCTAGGCCTGGGTGGAGAGGGCTGGTTGGAAGAGGGAAGGGGGCAGAGTTCAGGGAACATTAATGCATGTGAATGAATGTGCCACATGGCTAGGGTAGGGAGGGGGGCCACGCACATTGACGGTGCGGTTGTTAATGACTTCTCTTCTTCCCTTGTGCATGTCATGTAGGTCAGCGCCCACCAGAAGAAGGACATCTGGCATGCCATCGCCAAGGACGTCCGGACCCTGGGGGTCCACCAGAGACGGGGCACCCACTGCCGTAAACGATGGGAGGACATTCGCCACTGAAGCAAGAAGACGGCCGGGTCTCAGCTGTGGATGGCCTCCCAACGTGGGAGGGGTGCCTGTCGCCCCATGACCCCCTTGATGTTCCGGATCCTGGCGGTGGCATACCCTGAGTTGGATGGGCGCTTGAGGGCATCACAGCAGACACAAGGGGGTGAGTACAACATCATTCTGCGGACTTGGCGCACAGTGGAGGGGTCTGGGTGGGGGAGGAGTCCTGTGGGTGTACCTAGGCCAGGCAGACATAGGTAGACTAGGCCCCTCCGTAATGCAGGCCATGTGGCTCCCTACCCCGCCACAGTAGAGTGCCAAGTACAGGTATAGATGCCCCTGTGGCATCCATGTGTGCAGAGGTCCACCATAGCCATGTAGGCCAGATCCCAGGAATAGCATCTGTAGAGGCTAGGAGCACGGCGTAGTGCAGGGGGCTGCTGTGTCTGTATTGTCCGCCAACGGTCGCGGTATGCCATGCACTCAACCTGTCTTCCTTCTGTCTCCCCCCCCCTTTTTGTGCTCTCCATGTTCTTATGTGCATCAGCATCATCAGGCGGAGGTACAGTGGCACCGGAGCATGAGGGAGCTGCATCCCACATGGCCTTGGAGGGCCACACCAGGGACTCTGAATAGACCAGTGGGACGGAGGGCGAGGGGAGCTTCACGTCGGGCACCGGATCACCAACCAGCGACACGGACTCGTCCGACGATGGGAGCTCCCTTGTGGTGGCGGCACCATCTGTGCGCCCCACTTCTACAGGTAAAGCCTCCACCTCCCCTACCAGCACCGCCCTCCCAGCAGCCCCTCAGCGTTCGCCCCGTGCCCGCTCACCCAGGAGGGTGGGCATCACCTTCGCCCCAGGCACCTCAGGCCCTGCCCCAGTCACCCCTGCTGCCGTCAGTGAGGAGGCCATTGACCTCCTCAGGTCACTCACTGTTGGGCAGTCTACTATTGTGAATGCCATCCAGGGTGTAGAAAGGGAGTTGCAACACGGTAATGCATTCCTGGAGGGCATTCATTCTGGTCAGGCTGCCCTTCAGCGGACCCTGCAATCTCTGGCCTCAGCACTGATGGCAGCCATTGTCCCTGTGTCTAGCCTGCCCCCTCCAACCTCCTCCACCCAGACCCAATCCCCTGTACCCCAACCTATCCCAAGCACACCATCAGACCAGCATGCACACACCTCTACACACATAAGTAGCTCAGGCAAACATAGGCACCACACAACCCACAGGCACACACGCAAGCATCACCCACGTGCAGACACAGCAACATCTACTGCCTCCACTGTGTCCCGCTCCTCGTCGTCTCCCTCCTCCCTCCCAGTCTCGTCTACACTTACACCTGCATGCACTACATCTACAGGCACCAGGACTCGCACCAGAACACCAGCACCACACCCCGCTCACCTGCACTCACCACCTCCACTACCATTTACACGTCCCCTGTGTCCTCTCCCAGTGTGTCTGTGACGCCCCCTCCCAAAGTACACAAACGCGGGCACCCACACACCCAACATCCATCCACCTCACAACAGCCTCCAGTACCTGCACCTGCACCCAAAACACCTAAAGTGACACCTCCTACAACCACCTCCTCTTCCTCCACTCCCAGACCCCCTCCAACTACCCATCCCAGTGTTCGTCAGAAACTGTCCATGTGTAAAGTTGACCTTTTTGCCCCCCTCCACTTCATCAGTCCCGTCGTAGCACCTCAGCGAAAAAGCCTCCAATACCAGTGGTGCCTGTTCAAGGTGTGGAGTGCACCGGCCACCAGGACTGGCAGTGTGCCCCGGAGCCAAGGCACTGGCAGCCCGCCCCCTGTAAAGGCTCTGAAATTGGAAAGTGGCCGACGGGACCCTGTGAAGACTCCTGGTGGCAAAACAACTCACAGGGGTTCCAGGTGGATGGCAGAGTCAGCTGTGACTCCTCCAAAGGTGGGGAAGGGCCAGAGGAAGTCTGCACAGCCTAGTGTGAGCAGCACGGCAGAGAAGGGAGGCATCCTTCCCGGAGGTCGGGACGCCACTGCCAGCACCGTCGTCACTGGTCAGGAGACCACCGCCAGAGTCATTGCCCAGGAGGGCCCAAGTATCGTCACTGATCAGGAGACCACCGCCAGAGTCATTGCCCAGGAGGGCCCAAGTATCGTCACTGGTCAGGAGACCACCGCCACCACCAGAGTCAGTGCCCAGGAGGGCACAAGTACCGTCACTGGTCAGGAGACCACGCCACCGCCAGAGTCAGTGCCCAGGAGGGCCCAAGCATTGTCACTGGTCAGGAGACCACCGCCAGAGTCAGTGCCCAGGAGGGCCCAAGTATCGTCACTGGTCAGGAGATCACCGCCAGAGTCAGCGCCCAGGAGGGCCCAAGTACTGTCACTGGTCAGGAGACCACCGCCGAAGTCAGTGCCAAGGAGGGGCCCGGATGCCACAGCCCCGCTGGGCAATGAGGGAACGTCATACCACACACCAATGCCCAGTCCAGAGAACGTCATGCCACACACCAATGCCCAGTCCAGAACCGGCATGGCAAAGCACCTCTGAACAGTCCAGACACCGCCATGGCAAAGCACTGCTGAAGAGTCCAGACACCGTCATGGCAAAGCACCGCTGAAGAGTCCAGACACCGCCATGGCAAAGCACCGCTGAAGAGTCCAGACACCGCCATGGCAAAGCACTGATGAAGAGTCCAGACACCGCCATGGCAAAGCACCGATGAAGAGTCCAGACACCTCCATGGCAAAGCACCGCTGAAGAGTCCAGACACCGCCATGGCAAAGCACCGATGAAGAGTCCAGACACCGCCATGGCAAAGCACGCTGAACAGGGCATGCACCGGGGAAGTATGAAATGTCCGCCACATCAAGCATCGTTATCCCATGTGCGGGTGGGCCAGGGACGGTACAGGAACTTCCACGGGGAGACTAATCCAGTCTGGGCACCAGTCCCCCTCCTGAACCAGAGGAGGCTGTTATCTACTTTGGAAACTGTGGCTTTGCACTCCCCAGGATGGAACAGTGGGCAAGCCACCCACTTGTGTGACTTGAGAGACTGTGGCTTTGCACTCCCCAGGATGGAACAGTGGGCAAGCCACACACTGTAGAGACTTGAGAGACTGTGGCTTTGCACTCCCCAGGATGGAACAGTGGGCAAGCCACCCACTGTAGAGACTTGAGAGACTGTGGCTTTGCACGCCCCAGGATGGAACAGTGGGCATGGAGCCCCGTCGTGGATCTTGCTTTCCATTCCTCTGGCTGAGGTGCCCCCCCCCTTCCCTTCCCCCTGAGGTGCCTGTAGTATTTCTATCTGATGCCCCGGCAGTGTTCTCTCTGTGTGTGGACAGGTATCTTTTGTGGGCCTCGCCCATGCATTTTTGGACTAGTGGTACACAGACATTTATATTTGCATATCTGCACTACTTCTCGAAATGTATATACTTTTGTATGGTTAGCTAATATTTCTGTATCTTTTTGAGACATGTATATTGATACATTACAAGGTTTGGACTGATTTTGTTTTGTCTTTGCTTTCTTCCGGGGGGAGTTGTTGGTTGTTGATGTTATTTTTGTAAATACTTTGGTGTGTGTGTTGTAATATGCGAGTGTGGGGTGGGGGTGTTGCGAGTGTGTCCCCCTAACTTTTGCCTCCCCTATGTCATAGGTGCAGTACTCACCATTGTCGTCGCCGGCGCAGGCGTTGGTCTTCGTAGATGAGTAGGAAGAGAAGGGGCAGTAGGATTTGGAGTTCAGGCTCCATGGAGTCCTCCTTCCTCGTGGGATGTGTTCAGGTGAGCATTTTCCCATTGCAGAAACTGTTTCCGCCGTGTTTTTATCCACGGAGAATCTCTTCAGGTGGCAGATTGGCGGGTTGTGATACTATGGGCGGTACACTGTCTTCCGCCTGTCTGTTGGCGGTGACCGCCGCGCTGCTTGTCTGTACCGCCGTGGCGGTCGGAGTGTTAAAGTGGCTGTCTTTGTTGGTGGTTTCCGCCACGGTCATAATTCCAAAAATTTTACCGCCAGACTGTTTGCGGACTTACCGCCGCTTTAACACTGTCCGCCAGGGTTGTAATGACCACCTCAGTCATCAGAGGAGGGATTGCTAGTGCAGGTATATCAATAAAAATGAATAATGAGTGTTCATGCATTCTGAATAATAAGTTTGTGTAGAAAATAAAATAACGTAGAAAAATAATGAACGCATTTTAAAATATGATTACGGTGAATGGCCACCAATGTAAACGAAATGTACTAATCAATGATTTAATAATATGAAATATTGAGCATTTGGTAGATTAATGTAGTAGTGCATCATATCAAGGGTTATGCAGTAGGCTTTAGCTTTATTAATTGTAGGTCTTAACTTAGCGAGTGTCTTGGCCTACTTGCCAGGCCTTATGTAAAAGCTGTATTTCTTAACGTTTAATAAAATGGCTGTCCTAGAGGGTTAAACTGTGATTTCTATTGTATTGTTTAAATTTCCTCATAACAGAAGCTTTCTCATGAGAACCGACTGACAGAAGATGATGTTTCTATTAATGTAATATTTTGTGTGTAATGTGCGTGAGACTGACTTTCTCAGGAGGGGAACAATGGAGTTACTGACTAGAGGGGAAGCTGCAACAATATTGTAAGCTGACAAGCCGGATGATGAGGACATTGCAAGACAAACCAATCAACGACATGTGAACGGAGTAATAGTATAATTCATAGATTTGGAGTTTTAGTTTTATTGAATATGCGATTAACTGACCAATATGGACTTTGGAAGTAATTTGGCAGTTTTGACTTAACGGGACTACACTGAGAAGAAAGCAGCATTTTTAGCTAGACATTCTGCCCTAGCATTTTGATGTTGCACATTGCCCATTTTCTTGCTGGTCAAAAGGTCAATATTTCTTGTGCGTCTCGACAAGAGGCGTGCTTAACATTAATGCTTAGAACTTTGGCCCTCATTATGACATAAATCCCACTTACCGCCATGCTGACTGCCGCCAACATACCTCCGCCGCAGGATATCCATTCATCATACTATGACACACACACCAATCCGTCACCATTCAGCCACAGACACAAGTCCGCTACACCAAAGGTCAGTGATAAACTGACGGTATCAAAACCCACACTGTTACACCAACAGAACTACACCCATCACATTATGACCCACAAATCACCACTGCGGACATTCAATGGCGGTCAAACAAAAAAGCACCACATTGGACAATTCAAACTACACACACCTGACACACATACACACACAATACTCACACACCCACACTACTATTAAACACACACCCACATTACCCAAAACCTCTTATGACTACAAATCATTGACACAAGACAGATACCACGGCCACAGAAAAAACCAGAGCCACACACTACCTACACCTATACACCTCCCATGCACCCCACATCACACACCCCAACACATCACCCTACACACCCTCACTTACACAACTCACACAACACCCATGGCAACACAAAGACACCCCCCATTCTCATAGGAGGAACTAAGGGTCATGGTGGAGGAAATCATCAGGGTAGAGCCACAGCTATTTGGAGCACAGGTGCCCCAGATATCCATTGCTTGGAAGGTGGAGCTATGATGGAGAATCGCATACAGGGTCAACGCCGGAGGACAGCACCCCAGTATAAGGAACGACAGCAGGAACAGGTGGAACGACCTACAGGGGGAAGGTGCGTTCCATAGCAGCAAGACACCAGCTTGCTATCCAGAGGACTGGCGGTGGACCCCCAGCTCCTCCCCCACAACTAATAAAACGGGAGGAGCAAGTCTTGGCAATTATACATCCTGAGGGCCTGGCCAGAGTAGGAGGAGGACTGGACTCTGGTAAGTCAACTCTATACTACTATCACCCCCCTACCTGTATGCCATCACATACCCCCACCCTCACCCCCATCACTCCACCACCTCCCACACACCCCACCATCACATCCCACCCATCCCAATGGTAAGCCCTGCATGCACCACCAATGCATGGACATCACTCACAGCCCTGCATGGACACCTATAACCAAAGCATGCACACTAGACAGAATCATCTATCTCACCACATACCAACTTACACAAATTAAAGCTGCCAGTGCAAACACAACCAAAGAGGGTAACCCACTGATGCACAATATGTCACACACAGAAACGATAACACTGCATTTACATCCCCACAGATATCCCAGCCAATGTCAGCGGAGAAGAGATGCCAGCACTATCCAGTCCCCCAGCTGAAGAGGCCCACGGCAACTCTGGGCGCCTGGTTCTGGATGACATCCTGGCCCATCAGTGACCTCTGGACAGTCGGTTACCCAGGCCCAGTCACAGAGCCTCCCCATATGGAAACAGCATCACAGCCCCCACCCAGCGTACCCATACCTCTGTCCCCAGGACACGTCAATCAGCAGTGTGTCCACCTCTACAGGGACCCCAAGGCACACCTCATAACCAAGACAATCAGGGACCTAGGGGCAGTGGCAGTGGGCACACGGTTCAGGGGAGAGAGGCATAGGACAACAGAGAAACTGGGAGGACTGCTGTGCACCAGGGGGAGGACAGGCCCAGAAACTCAACTCTTCAGGAGGCACTCACCGAGATCCTGGGAGCCTACCAACATTCCCGGGACACGATGGGCCAGATCCTGGACAATGTTCAGGAGAACAGGTGGCTGCAGGAGGGACAGTACCAGGGGATCAGGGAGGACTTGCAGGCCATCAACACTACCCTGGTCTCCATTGCAGGGGTACTGGCAGACATGTCAAACATTATGAAGGAGGCAGTCTCACAACAGCGGGCCCCTGCCACTAGCCAGACATCTGAACTGCCTTCCACCTCTGCTGCTGCTAGTGGACAAGAGACCCTGCCACATGACCAACAGGTTCAAACAGGCCACCAGCACCCCTCCCCCTGAAGAAGGTGAACCACCCCAAAAACATTCCCTGCAATCCAGGCAGAAGCCAGAGACTATTGCCAAGACCCCGCCAGGAGATGAGACTCTCCTGATTGTCACCCTTGTGTCCCACACAGTCACCCTGTCCACCTTGAACTGCCATTGCTCCCCTTCCTATGTCCCCTTGGAGTATGCACCTAGACTGGAACAATACCCTGGACTTTCCTCCATCATCACCCCATCCCAATGTATTTGCCCCTCTTCTTCTTAGCACTTCAATAAATACCCTTTGAAAAACCTACAAGTATGGAGTTTGTTACATTTGTAAAGTATGTATTCGTATAACCAGGTTCAAACATTGCAATTCAACTGTACAGTAATTGTTCACATAGGAAAGACTTGTTGTTTTCTGCAGTGATCACACCAGGAGCAATAGTGGGGTACCAACATCTGGAAAATGAATTGCCAAAGGGTACAGTGAGTGTGCATAGTAGTGGAAAATAACAGCATGCCAGTGCCAGAGATAATCTAAATAATGACAAAGAAATGTGAAGTAACACTGTCTCACCTGTGTGTCATTAGAAGTATTGTCGTATCACTGCTGTTCTGTTGTCCTCAACCTCATCCTCTGCCTCCTCATCCTCACTGTCCACAGGGTCCACTGCTGCCACATGGCCATCTCCTGCCTCCTCCTCCTGCAGAAAAGGCACATGGCGTCTCAAGGCAAGGTTGTGCAACATGCAGCATGCTACAATTATCTGGCAGACCTTCTTGGGTGAATAGCACAGGAATCCACCTGCTAGATGGAGGCACCTGAACCTGGCCTTCAGGAGGCCAAAGGTTCTTTCGATTATCGTTCTAATTCGCTCATGGGCCTCATTGTAATGTTCTTCTGCCCTTGTGCTGGCATTCCTCAAAGGGGTCAGTAGCCATGATAGGTTGGGGTAACCAGAGCCACCTGTAAATATTGAGGGACAACATTTAGCCACACACTATCCAATATGGCACACACCAACATATACTGGGTGGGAACCAGGGCTCACCTCCTAGCCACACCCGGTACCTCTGTAGTTGGGCCATCACATTTGGGATGCTGCTATTCCCCAGGACAAAGGCATCATACACAGACCCTGGATACTTAGCATTGACGTGGGAGATGTACTGGTCCACCAGGCACACCATCTGGACATTTATGGAGTGGAAACTCTTTCGATTTCTGAACACCTGTTCATTCTGGCGGGGGGACCAATGCAATATGAGTTTCATCAGTCGCCCCAATTATGTTGGGGATATGTCCCATTGCATAGAAGTCAGCCTTCACTGTGGCCAAATCCTCCCCTTGGGGGAAAACAATGTAGCTGCACATGTGTTTAATCAGGGCAGACAACACTCTTGTCACCACGATTGAGAACATTAGCTGTGATATTCCTGCTGCCAAGCCCACTGTCACTTGAAAAGAATCAGTTCCCATGAAATGGAGCACAGATAGGACTTGCACAAGAGGGGGGATCTCAGTGGGGTGACGGATAGCAGATATCAGGTCATGCTCCAATTGGGCACACAGCTCTTTGATTGTGGCACTGTCAAGTCTATAGGTGAGGATAATGTGCCTGTCCTCCATTGTTGCCAAGTCCACCAGGGGTCAATACACTGGGGTATGTCTCCATCTCTTATTCATCCGCAGCGGTAGCAGTCTAAGGGACAAAAGAGTAAGGAGCCAGTCACAAACTGAACATTGGAGCCACAACAGTACAATGCATGATGTTAATTTGTAATGGGTAAATGGGATTTTTACAGTATGTCCAAATTTTAACTGTGACATAGTTATTATCCAGGGCCTGCCCCCCCCCCGGAAATGGCGTCCATCTGTCCTGTGTGGAGGGACAGGTGGAAATTAGGTAATTCTGCTGACATTGTGCTTTGTTGCAGTTGGCAGTCAGGAACCACCATGCAACCCCTCATTGGTTAACATTGGGCCCTCTGGGTGTATTGCTACATACACTACGTGCATGCGGCAGCACTACGTGCAAGGTAAACAGTGGTGCAGAGTGTGGACCATTGGCCTCTGCTTTCATTGGCCTTCGCTTCCATTTTGGTTCACGACTCCATTTTGTCGAGTCTGGTCCGGTGCGTAAGGCACTGTTCTGTGTTTTTCCACAAGCTTCGGCAAGCTGAAGGGTGGGGTGTTTTTCTGCTCAACTTCGCTCCATCTGCCTGGTACGAAGGGCGCTATTTACATTCCACGAGCTATCAGTTAGAACAACAGGGGGATGCGCCTGTACACAAGGAGGAATGCAAGCTTCACCTTGGAGTCCTCTCCTGGGAACTTGGCCCGTTCTGAGGAGACGTCTCGAAGGGTGAACAAGGTACCGCCGATTGCACAATTTGTAAAGGAGGGGGTCTTTTTCTAGAAAAGACTCCTGGGCGTTAGTAAATACTATAAAAGTTGGGGGCCTGGATGGGCTGGTTTAGGAACTCTCTCCTGGGTTGGACGCAACGCCAGGAGGACTGATTGTCCCGAACAGAGGCTCCCTGTGTCAGCTGATTTGGGTTCCCCAGCTTTGTGTACGGCGGAGGGATGCAGACGCTCTTTTCGGTGAAGCTTTTCAATTTATTAAGTGTATTGTGTGTGCGCGCGTAATGTGTACTTATTCTTGCAGTTATTTTCATGCTATTGAGCATTGAAGTATATTGTGTGTGCGCGCGTAATATGCACTTACTCTTACAGTCATTTTCATGCTATTGAGCATTGAGGTATATTGTGTGTGCTCGTATTATATGCACTTACTCTTGCAATTATTCACAGAGTGCTTATATCTTTATCATTATTCTCATGTTATTCTCCTGATGTATATATATATATATATATTAGTGTGGTTTAGTTTTGCTAGCTGAGAACTTGCCCCTTAAATAAACTTGATTATTCTACTTACGAAGGTGTTTGAGAGTGATTGCTTTACATTGTGCCTTAAAATATCCTGAAGTGCATAGTTTTGATATTCTGAAGAGTAAAGCAGCACAAATTGGCGTAGTCGTTTGCAGGATTCGAAAAAAAAAAAAAAAAGGGAAAATGCTTAATAAGATCAAAGCGAGCTCAAAAGCAGGTTCTCAGGTAGCAAATCCAGACATAGAGATACCGGGGTGGGAAACTGCTCCGTATAAATTATTAGCTCAGGAATGGTCACGTTGTGCTGGTTTGTGTGAAAATTGGAATGCGTGTATGTTAAATGTGGAACCTGAAGATCTTCTCATTTGTTTACGGAAAGTGTCGATTGACAAGGGAAGGGAGGTTTGTGCGTTGGGGAGGCGAGGCTGGATCTTGCTTTCTGCGTACCGAAAGTTGTATGAAAAATGTTTACAGTTACAAAAAGATCACGAGCAGCTGGAGAAGGAGTTAGTGGAAGCCCGAAATTCCTCTACCATGCTAGCTTGTCAAAACAAATTATTAAGTGATAAGTTGGAAATGTACCAACTGGTTGCAGAGAGAACGGCTGTTAGCGTAGCTAAATATAAACACAAGAAACGAAGAGGGAAAGTTAATAAAAAGAAGGTGCATTTAGCTATCTCTCAGGCAGGATTAGCCTTTGACCCTGAATTTTGGGATGGAAACATCTGGGATACATCTGATTTTTCAGATGGGTCCGGGGGCGATGACTGCCAAGATGTTAGACAGGAGAAGACAGAGCGCAGGAATGTTGTCCGTGCGCAGCCCATATATCGGCGAAAGTTACAGCATAGCCCAGCTAATCCTGGAGGGGTGATGTTGGATGCCCTGGAGGATTATACACAGCAAGAACTAAGTGATGTGATAGACAGATTTCGACAGAGGTCTGGGGAAATATTGCTTACGTGGTTGGTGCGGGTGCACGATATGGGGGGCCAGGGGGTCCAATTGGATCACGGCGACGCCCCGAGGCTTTGTATGTTAAGTACAGACCCGGTTATTCAAAATGAGTTTAGAACCTATCCAGGGAATGGTCCCATGACCAATTTGTTAGAGCTAGCGGCGCAAGGGTGTGCTCAGAAGTATCCGACAGAGTCAGACTGGCCGCCTAATGATAAACCTTGGTATACTTTGAGAGATGCAGTACAGAGATTGAAGGAAGAGGGGATGAAAACAGCTATCTTTATGGGTAATGCCCATGATTTGATGAATGGAATTTTAAGTGTGTCTGTGCGAAACCGGCTGATTAGGGCTGCTCCTCCTGCATATAAGCATGTCATCATGACTTTGTTAATTAATCAGACAGGTAACCCATTGTCTCAGGTGGTAGAAGCGGTGCGGGAGTTAAGCGATTTAGGAGAATGGGCTAAGCCAGAGAGGAATTCACGGTCTGAGAATCGTACTGATAACAACAGGGTGACAAGGCGAGACATGTTTCAGGCCTTGATGCGAGATGGGGTGACCAGGAATGAAATTGATGGGATAAGCACCAAGGACATGTGGGAAATGTATCACAAACGCGGTTTGGATAAAAAGGAGGGGAGTAGGAAAGGGAACAAGAAGGATAACAAAGTGGTGAACCAGAGAAAGGCAGGAGGGGAGGAGCGTGAGGGTGAAAAGGGAGAGAGAGGGAGAAAACCCCACAGTAGAGAGAGATCCCCAGAGGACGGAAATTGGGAGGAAGAGCACCGAAGCGCAGAGGGAACCCGGAGCAGGGAGAGAGACCGAGAACTGACAGGTTCTGGGAAAACTCGAGGAAGAGAGTGGGAGAGGGAGCTGGTAAGCTCAGAGAGGTTGCGAAGCAGAGACAGGGAGGAGGAGTTCCCTGAGAATTACCGCAAACTGTATCCAGATTTGACTTGGGCAGACTCTAATGTGCGCAGAGTGAAAATAGATTAGGAAACAGGCCAAACTCCGGTGCAGGGATGGGCTCGCAAAGATAACAGACCTCATGTCAAAGTAGAAATTTATTGGAAACGTGGAAATGTTCAAAAAGTTCGAGCCCTCGTTGACACCGGAGCGGAGGCCACTTTGATTCATGGCAATCCGAGAAAATTCAGGGGACAGTACTTCACCATTACGGGATTGGGCGGAAAAGAAACCCCGGCAGTGCAGATAGTGGTTCCCATGAAAATAGGGGGACTTCCAAAGAGAGAATACACTGTCCTGATTGTGCCCATTCCCGAATACATTATTGGAATTGACATTTTGAAAGGGATGACCCTACATTTGGAAGATGGATGTTATCAATTTGGTTCCAAAAGATTTATATCAATAGCCGCCGCAAGGGTGGGGCTGTTGAAGATTCCTCCGGTAACACTTCCCCAAGCTACTAAAGTGATTCAAATGAAACAGTACAGAATACCGGGAGGACATGAGGAGATTAGCCAGACCATACATGATTTACTAGAGGCCGGGGTAATAGTTCCCATCACCACTGCGTGGAATAATGCCCTCTGGCCTGTTCGTAAAAGTGATAACAGTTGGAGGATTTGCATTGATTATCGCCAATTGAATAAACATACACCTCCTCTGACTGCAGCGGTCCCAGACACCATTACCTTGATTGAGAACATACAGAAACACAGTGGGACTTGGTATGCAACCATTGACATTGCCAATGCCTTCTTTACGATACCAATAGCTACTGAGAGCCAGCCTCAGCTGGCATTCCAATGGGCGGGGCGTCAGTACACCTTCTGTAGATTACCCATGGGGTATTTACATAGCCCCACTATCTGCCACCGGCTGGTGGCAGAGCATTTGGATGAAGTACCAGTGGTTCCTGGAGTGCAAATTTCCCACTATATAGATGACGTGATGATGCAGGGAGAGACGCAAGAACAGGTGCAAATTCAGCTAGACAGGGTGGTGGAACATTTGCAGAATCAAGGGTGGGAGATTAACCCCGAGAAAGTGCAGGGACCGTCTCAGAGCGTGAAATTTTTGGGCATTCAGTGGAATCAGGGACACAGAGAAGTGTTGCCAAAAGTGAAACAAAAGATTAAGGAATTCGCAGTACCGCGAAATCGGAAGGAAGCCCAGAGTTTTATTGGACTATTCGGGTATTGGAGACAACATATACCCCATTTGTCTCAGATTTTGGCCCCATTGTACAAAGTTACACGAAAGAAAAATGCGTTTGAATGGGGAGAGCAGGAGCAGCGCGCGTTTGAATTGGCGAAAGACGCCATTCAGCATGCTTTGGATTTGTGGCCGATTCGAGAGGGAGACATTGAATTGAATGTGACAGTCCAGGGGCAGTATGCCAATTGGAGTTTATGGCAAAAACAAGGAAGAAAGAGGGTGCCCCTGGGATTTTGGACAAAGAAGTTACCTGAGGCAGGAGAGCGGTATACTCCCTTTGAGAAGCAGCTGCTGGCCTGCTATTGGGCCCTGGTTGATACTGAGCAAATTACACTGGGACACAATGTGATTTTAAGGCCTGAAATTCCCATCATGCAGTGGGTGATGAGTTCCCCAAAAACTCATAGAATTGGACATGCGCAAGAAGCCAGCATTATAAAATGGAAATGGTATGTCCAGGACAGGGCACGAGCGGGTCCAAAAGGGACCGCCGTTTTGCATGAGCAGGTAGCGCAGGCTCCAGTGGAGAATTCCGAAATGTTGCATGATGTACCTTCAGTGTGTGAATCCCCAGTAGGGTGGGGCCAGCCGTTCGCAGACTTGTCTGCAGATGACAAAAAACATGTGTGGTTCACAGATGGTTCAGCAAAATATGTTGGAGCGAAAAGGCACTGGAAGGCAGTGTCCTATAATCCTGTTACCAAGAAGCTTTTGACAACTACAGGACAGGGAAAAAGTAGCCAGTATGCAGAGCTTTATGCCGTGTATCAGGCTTTAAAACAGGAGCTACCCGGAAAATGTCACATTTATACAGATTCCTGGTCTACCGCCAATGGGTTAGCTACTTGGCTTCCCACGTGGCATGCACATCAGTACAAAATCCATAACAAAGAGGTATGGGGGAAGGAGTTATGGCAGGAGATCTGGGAAATGTTACCTCAAAGCACCGTGACTGTCTATCATGTGGACGCTCACTGTCCAACTGATTCATTAGACCGATGGTTCAATTGTCTTGCAGACGATCGAGCCAAGATTCAAGAGGCTGAAGTGGAGGCGCAGAGTTCTGATTTGGTGGGAATGGCTAAATGGGCACACCAGAAATGCGGACATCTTGGAGAAAAGGCTACTCACAGGTGGGCTGAGATTAGAGGGATGCATCTTCCCCTAGATTTGATTAAAACAGCGATCATTGAATGTCCCATTTGTCAGCATGCACAGCACAGACCGGTCCCACAGGTGGTGAGAGGCCAGCTAGGTAGAGGTAAATTGCCAGGACAGATTTGGCAGATTGATTACATTGGACCAATGCCAGTGAGCAGAGGGTGTCAGTATGCCTGCACCGTGGTAGACACTTACTCTGGTTATCTCATAGCCTTTCCCTGCAAGCGCGCAACTCAGCAGAGCACCCTGAAAACACTAGATCTGTTGATTCTGTACTATGGAGTGCCACTCCAGATTCAAAGTGATAACGCCAGCCACTTCAAGGGCAGACTAGTGCAGGACTATTGTGCACAACGCAATATTGAGTGGATTTTTCACATACCTTACTACCCACAAGCAGCGGGACTGATTGAGAGAATGAATGGGTTGCTGAAAGAACAATTGCGTAAACTGAATGATGGGACACTGAAGGGGTGGAGGGATAATTTGTATGATGCTTTACAAATTTTGAACAACCGACCCCTTACAAATGCTGAGACACCTCTCATGAGAATGCTCACACCTGCTTTACAGATTAATCCGTTTACAACGAGCAATACCATTGTGTATTGGGAAACAGCTCCAGGAGCTTTGGCCCCATATCGAGCTACACCAGAATCTGCAGGACTTGACTTACATGCTTTACACATGCATCGATTGAAACCTAGAGACATCACTCTGATTGAAACTGGGGTGGGAATTCAGATTCCCCCTGAACATTACGGTCTGATTGCCCCTCGATCTGGGCTTGCCTTGAGGGGCATCCAAGTTTTAGGAGGCGTGATAGATGCAGACTACCAAGGCGAGTTGAAAGTCATTCTCTTGAACAGTGGTGACACAGACCTAGTGGTGCAACCTGGTGATCGCGTTGCCCAAATTGTCATTATGCCGGTTTATGGAGGTGTTGTTAAGAAGGGGAGCGCCCCAGCTCTTCTCACTGTGAGAGGCAAAGGAGGGTTCGGATCTACTGACAAGAACCCAGGGGCCAAAGTGTGGATTGAATCCCCAAATAACCCTCCTCAACCCGCTGATGTCATCGCCACTGGACCAGACAATGTCCTGGTAGTTATGCGACCTGGTCAAGACAAATGGGAACATGTTCCCGCTGACAAATGTTATCTGCGAGAATGATAATACGTGTTTTGTCCTTTGTTCTTTTCAGATCATCCTGTGGAGTGCCTGTGCCATGAGTGTGGTGTATGGAGCCCGTTCGGGAGACTCCACCGGGGAGCGGGAGGGGCTCATAGCCCAAAAATTCAACCGTCAGCCGCAGATGCCAACGCTGCTGCATCAACCGAACAATGTTTGGATTCATCTAGCGCAGGAAGTGCTGAATATATCTCACTTCTGTATGAGTAACATGCAAAGCGTTCAAGATTTGATTACCACTTGTCTAGTGGCAGTGCCCACTCCTGCTGCTGTATTATTACACATCTTTAACAATACAAACCAGGATGGAATGGTGGATGTGAGTGACGTTCGCTCCCATCTGTCACTCTATGAGTACTGCCGTCATTGCCCGGAGGTGGGCAGGCGGTTGTGGAGGAACATGACATCTATACTCACGTTTAACATCTCAAGTGGGGATGTGTGCTATTCATTGACCTGTGATCCTATGAAAATAGGTAAATGTGCTCAGCTCAAATTGGAGAAAAGAGACAAAAACTTAACTGCTGCACAACGGACGTTGTGCCACTCACGGACTGACCTAACCTGTTTGAATGTAAATAATTCAATGTTTTGCCAACATGTGGTGCCTGCTGCCAGCCACATTCAAAATGTTAAGTTGCCTAAAGGTTGGCTCTTTTCCTGTGGTAATCTTTCTTTTACTTATATTCCAGCCAATCTAACCGGAGGGCCTTGTGCCTGGTCACGCTTAGGCTTTCTCATGTTTCCTATGGATACTGCTCTACACCCTCGCTATACCAGAGACACTATTCAATTACCTACGGACTGTGATTCTGAAATTTCATTGCTGTCCAAAACAGAGTATGTTAGTTTAGCTAGTTCTATCGTAGGGGTGCCAGGACTTGCAGTATATAATACCAGAGTTATTAATAAACTTGCATGTTTAGTAGTCAAGAATATTAACTATACATCAGCTGCCTTAGCTGAGCTGTTATTAGATGTACAGGGAATTAGAAGAGCTGCTTTGCAGAATCGCGCTGCTATTGATTATTTACTGCTTAAACACAACCATGGCTGCAGTGATTTTGAAGGATTATGTTGCTTCAATTTATCCGACCACTCCATATCAATCAACTCCCACATAGAGGCCCTGCATAAATTGGTAAAGGGGGTGCAGCAGGATGTTGACAAGGGGTGGTGGGATTGGGCTTTTGGATGGCTGCCTAATTTAGGCCAACTGCGTTATATCTTTGGTGTAATCATTATCATAACAGTTATTTTAATTTCATTATGTTGTTGTATTCAGTGTGTGCCTAATCTTCTATCTCAGTTTCGCCCAAGAGCATTGCCATTTCAGCTTATAGGATATACTTAGTTGTAAGTTGGCCAAATGGTCCAAGGGTGGAGATGTATTGCTACATACACTACGTGCATGCGGCAGCACTACGTGCAAGGTAAACAGTGGTGCAGAGTGTGGACCATTGGCCTCTGCTTTCATTGGCCTTCGCTTCCATTTTGGTTCACGACTCCATTTTGTCGAGTCTGGTCCGGTGCGTAAGGCACTGTTCTGTGTTTTTCCACAAGCTTCGGCAAGCTGAAGGGTGGGGTGTTTTTCTGCTCAACTTCGCTCCATCTGCCTGGTACGAAGGGCGCTATTTACATTCCACGAGCTATCAGTTAGAACAACAGGGGGATGCGCCTGTACACAAGGAGGAATGCAAGCTTCACCTTGGAGTCCTCTCCTGGGAACTTGGCCCGTTCTGAGGAGACGTCTCGAAGGGTGAACAAGGTACCGCCGATTGCACAATTTGTAAAGGAGGGGGTCTTTTTCTAGAAAAGACTCCTGGGCGTTAGTAAATACTATAAAAGTTGGGGGCCTGGATGGGCTGGTTTAGGAACTCTCTCCTGGGTTGGACGCAACGCCAGGAGGACTGATTGTCCCGAACAGAGGCTCCCTGTGTCAGCTGATTTGGGTTCCCCAGCTTTGTGTACGGCGGAGGGATGCAGACGCTCTTTTCGGTGAAGCTTTTCAATTTATTAAGTGTATTGTGTGTGCGCGCGTAATGTGTACTTATTCTTGCAGTTATTTTCATGCTATTGAGCATTGAAGTATATTGTGTGTGCGCGCGTAATATGCACTTACTCTTACAGTCATTTTCATGCTATTGAGCATTGAGGTATATTGTGTGTGCTCGTATTATATGCACTTACTCTTGCAATTATTCACAGAGTGCTTATATCTTTATCATTATTCTCATGTTATTCTCCTGATGTATATATATATATATATATTAGTGTGGTTTAGTTTTGCTAGCTGAGAACTTGCCCCTTAAATAAACTTGATTATTCTACTTACGAAGGTGTTTGAGAGTGATTGCTTTACATTGTGCCTTAAAATATCCTGAAGTGCATAGTTTTGATATTCTGAAGAGTAAAGCAGCACACTGGGTTACAGTGGCCAATGGTGATCTACGCCGGCGGTGACGGTATACACCGCCGCGGATGTGACGGCCATTTTCTATCTGATCATTCACTTGCTACCTGACCTTCAACAGGAGAGGACCTACACTGCATGTGCTGCTGTGACCTGTGTTGGAACCTACCATGGCCCGTGTGACTGGGGAAAGGGCCCCTGCCTTCACCTCGGCGGAGTAGGAGCAACTGGTGGTAGGGGTCCTACCCAGTACACTGTGGGCATGATGCATGTGTCATGAATGCATGGAGTGATGTGTGTGAAGGCCTCGTGTAGGGGGGTTGGGTGGCAGTCCACTGGGTGGCATACAGGTTATGTGCTGGGCCATGTGTGTGTAAATGGTGATGTGAAGGGGTGTGGTGGTCCAAAAGTGTAACAGGCAGGACTGTCTGACTGATACTTTTTTCCTGTGTGTATTTCCTCTGCAGGTCAGTGCCCATCAAAAGAAGGGTATATGGCGCGTCATCGCCAAGGATGTGCGGACCCTGGGGGTCTACGGCAGGCAGAGCACCCACTGTCGGTAACGGTGGGAGTACCTGAGACGCAGGGCACAGAAGACGGCGGAGGCCCAGCTGGGGATGGCCTCCCAATGAGGAAGGGTTGATGTCTGTTAGAAATGGGGTCTTTGGTTGACAGTCAGGTTACCCCCTGTTCAAGCAAGGACCCTCACTCTAGTCAGGGTAAAAGAGAATCACCCTCAGCTAACCTCTGCTTACCCCCTTGGTAGCTTCGCAGAGCAGTAGGCTTAACTTCAGAGTGCTAGGTGTAAAGTATTTGTACCAACACACACAGTAACTTAATGAAAACACTACAAAATGACACAACACCAGTTTAGAAAAATAGGAAATATTTATCTAAACAAAACAAGAACAAAATGACAAAAATCCAACATACACAAGTCAAGTTATGAATTTTTAAAGATTAAACTCAAAAATAGCGCTTAGAAACACAAAATGCTTCGATGAGGTGTTAACACAGCATCGTGATGGAGTCGTTCCCAACAAGCTGACACCAGCGGCGCCGGACATGGAGTCGCGTAGACCCCCAAGTACAGTACCTTTGGTGAAGAGTGAAAACAAGTCGATCCGCGAAGTTGGGGATCACGGCGTCTGTGCGAAACGCTGAATCCGCGCACTTCGAGCTGCATTGGTCATGACGTGGTGCGGCGACTGCCACGGAGTCATGGACTTCAGCCGTGCTGCAGCGGCGTCGGTCGGAAGTTGTCCGAAGTCGATTTCCTTGGATTTCCACCAGCTTTCCTTTCAAGGGCCCAGGAACTGGATAAGGGCACCGCTTGTCAGAGCAGGAGTCACTCCAGAGACTCCAGGTGCTGGCAGAGAGAAGTCTTTGCTATCCCTGAGACTTCAAACAACAGGAGGCAAGCTCTAAATCAAGCCCTTGGAGATTTCTTCACAAGATGGAAGGCACACAAAGTCCAGTCTTTGCCCTCTTACTCTGGCAGAAGCAGCAACTGCAGGATAGCTCCACAAAGCACAGTCACAGGCAGGGCAGCACTTATCCTCAGCTCTTCAGCTCTTCAGCTCTTCTCCAGGAAGTGGTTCCTCTTGATGTCCAGAAGTGATCTAAAGTAGGTGGTTTTGGGTGCCCTTCTTATACCCAATTTCTCCTTTGAAGTAGGCCTACTTCAAAGTAAGTCTCTTTTGAATGTGAAAACCTGTCTTGCCCAGGCCAGGCCCCAGACACTCACCAGGGGGTTGGAGACTGCATTGTGTGAGGGCAGGCACAGCCCTTTCAGGTGTAAGTGACCACTCCTTCCCTCCCTCCTAGCACAGATGGCTCATCAGGAAATGCAGACTACGCCCCAGCTCCTTTTGTGTCACTGTCTAGTGTGAGGTGAAACCAGCCCAACTTTCAAACTGACCCAGACAGGGAATCCACAAACAGGCAGAGTCACAGAAATGATATTAGCAAGAAAATGCTCACTTTCTAAAAGTGGCATTTTCAAACACACAATCTTAAAATCAACTTTACTAAAAGATGTAATTTTAAATTGTGAGCTCAGAGACCCCAAACTCCACATGTCCATCCGCTCCCAAAGGGAATCTACACTTTAATTAGATTTAAAGGTAGTCACCATGTTAACCTATGAGAGGGACAGGCCTTGCAACAGTGAAACATGAATTTAGCAATATTTCACTGTCAGGACATATAAAACACATTACTATATGTCCTACCTTTACTATACACTGCACCCTGCCCTTGGGGCTACCTAGGGCCTACATTAGGGGTGCCTGACATGTAAGAAAAGGGCAAGTTTAGGCCTGGCAAGTGGGTACTCTTGCCAAGTTGAATTTACAGTTAAAACTGCACACACAGACACTGCATTGGCAGGTCTGAGACATGATTACAGAGCTACTTATGTGGGTGGCAAAATCAGTGCTGCAGGCCCACTAGAAGCATTTGATTTACATGCCCTGGGCACCTCTAGTACACTGTACTAGGGACTTACTAATATATCAAATATGGCAATTATGGATAAGCCAATTACATGCACATTTTGTAAAGGAGCACTTGCACTTTAGCACTGGCTGGCAGTGGTAAAGGGCCCAGAGTAACAAAAACAGTAAAATTAGAGTCCAGCACTCATCAACAACCTGGGGAACAGAGGCAAAAAGTTGAGGGAGACCACTCTAAGGATGAAAAGTCTAACACCGTCGATCCCTGACCTCCCTGATGGCCTGTATACTGGTAGTGGCCTATTCTGAGCTGGCTGGGCGCTTGAGGGCATCACAGCAGCCACAAGGGGGTGAGTACAGTTCCCATCATTACAACTTACACATGGTAGGGTGGTATCCGGGTGGGGGTTGTGTGTCAGTGGGTGCCCCTAGGCCAGGCCTGACATTGCAGAGTAGGTCCCATGGTGGCCAGGGTTCTGAAGTGATAATCCTGCTTCCTAGCTCATAGGCATCTACTACTGGTCAGGGCTGTGTGAGTCCCAGGTGTGCTGCATTTGGCGGTGTGTGGCCCTCCCCATGCCTTGGTGGCTAGCAATATAACTTGTAGTGCAAAGCATAGTGCGTAGGGCTGTTCCCTGTGTGTAGGACTGGTGTGTACGCCAACGGTGGTGTTGGTGCAGTCATTGACCCAGTGTATCCTTTGTCTCTTCCTCCCCCTTTTTGTTTTGGCACTTTGTCCTTATGTGCATTAGCATCATCTGGCGGAGGAGCAGAGGCACCGGCGACGGAGGGAGCTTTATCCCACAGGACCCAGGAGGCAGAGTCCACCGACGGTGAGGGCACCAGTGGGATGGAGGGCGAGGGGAACACTACGGCGGAGACTGGAGAGGACAGTTTGGACACCGATACCTCCTCCGATGGAAGCTCCCTTGTGGCAGTGGACACCTCTGTGACCACCCCAGGTATAGGTACAGCCGCCACCCCGTACCAGCACCGCCCTCCCAGCAGCTCCTCATTGAGTTGCCCTCTCACCCAGGAGGGTGGGCATCTTGTTCGCCCCAGGCACCTCAGGCCCTGCCCCAGTGAGCCCTGCTGCCCTGAATGAGAAGGCTATTGATCCATCTCTGTAGGGCAGCCAATCATTGTGAACACCATCCAGGAGCTGGCAGCCCAAATGCAACAGACTAATGCATTCCTGGAGGGCATTCACACTGGCTTGGCGGCCCAACAGAGATCAATCTAGGCTCTGGCTTCCTCTCTGATGGCAGCCATTGTCCCTGTGTCCACCCTCCAACTTCCTCTTCCCAATCCCATTCCCCTCAACCCCAACCTATCCCAAGCACACAGGCAGACGAGCATGCACACAAGACAACACACAAGAGTGTCACAGGTAAACACAAGCACCACACATCGTCCCACAGGCACTCACACAAACACCATCAAGATGCAGACATACCAAATTCCACAATTTCCACTGTCTCCCCCTCCTCCACCTCCCTCCCAGCAGTGTCTACACTCACACCTGCATGCACTACATCCTCATCCACTACCAGCATCACCATCACATCTAGCAGAACACACACCTCACTGGCAGACACCTCCACAACAGCCATGCACACATCCCCTGTGTCCTCTCAAACTGTGTCTGTCCCCCACCTCCCAAGGTACACAAAAGCAAGCACTCAGACACCCAACAGCCATTCACCTTACAACAGCATCCAGCCCATGCACCTGCACCCAAACACAGCAGACAGACACCTCCTAGAACCACTCCCTCTTCCTCCACTTCCAAACCTTCTCCCTCTTCTCGCCCCAATGTCTCTAAGAAGGTTTTGCTCTCCACCGTTGACCTCTTCCCTGGCCCTCCCAGCATCCTTCACATCTGGTCAGGGTGGCAAAAATCCAGGCAAGCACCTCAGCCAACCAGTCCACGGGCCCAGTAGTTTTCACACACACTTGAGGTGGGAAAGGATCCAGGGAACATGTCCAGAGGTTGAAGGACCCTGCACCTGCCAGCATCAAGAAAAGGGTGCCTGACCCAGCTGCGGCCCGGAGGACCAAGGAGCCAGCCCCAGCTGCTGCTAGGAAGGGCAAGGAGCCATCCCCAGCTACTGCCAGGAAGGGCAAAGAGCCAGCCCCAGCTGCTGCCAGGAAAGGCAAGGAGCCAGCCCCAGCTGCTGCCAGGAAGAGCAAGGAGCCAGCCCTGGCTGCTGCCAGGAACGGTAAAGAGCCAGCAGTCAGGAAAGAGAAGGGACCTGATGCAGGAACTGAGACGGACACCCCTACCACCAACCATGGTTGTGTAGCTGTCTGAGGCTGCAGGGGATGGGCTGGAGCCTCCCCCCACCAGCATCAGCAGCACCACCACCACAAGTGGGCAGCCATCCGAGGCTGCAGGGGATGGGCTGGAGTCTCCCCCCACCAGCAGCAGCAGGACCACCACTGAGCAGCCATCACCACCAGCGACAGAATGTAGTCCTGCCTCCATGGGCTGCTGTGCGGCCTGCCTCCTGCAAATCCAGTGGGTATGACACCCACCTGAGAGACCCTGATCTTGCACTCCCCAGGACCAAGAGCACTGACACAATGCCCCCTCTAGAACCAGTGGGTAAGACACCCACCAACCCCAGCCTCCCCGGGATCAAGAGCACAGGGCACGATGCCCCCTCCAGAACCAGTGGGTAAGACACCCACCAACCCCAGCCTCCCCGGGATCAAGAGCACAGGGCACGATGCCCCCTCCAGAACCAGTGGGTAAGACACCCACCAACCCCAGCCTCCCCAGGTTCAAGAGCACAGGGCACGATGCCCCCTCCAGAACCAGTGGGGAAGTCACCCACTCAAGAGACTGTGGCCTTGCACTCCCCAGGACCAAGCACAGGGCATTTTGCCCCTTCCAGAGCAAGTGGGCAAGTCACCCACTTGAAAGACTGTGTCCTTCCACTCCCCAAGACCAAGCATAGGGCATGTTGCCCCCTCCAGAGCAAGTGGGCAAGTCACCCACATGAGAGACTGTGGCCTTGCACTACCCAGGACCAAGCACAGAGCATGTTTACCCTTCCAGAACCAGTGGGTAAGACACCCACTCGAGAGAATGTGGCCTTGCACTTCCCACGACCAAGCAGAGGGCATGTTTTCCCCTCAGAGCAAGTGGGCAAGTCACCCACTTGCGAGACTGTGGCTTTGCGCTCCCCAGGACCAAGCACAGGGCATGTTGCTCCCTTCAGAACCAGTGGTCTTCTTTCATCTGCCGGCTGAGTTGTCCCCCGTTCCCCGTCCCCCTGAGGTGCCTGCCTATTTACCAACTGATGACCCTGCAGTGTTCTCTCTGTGTTAATGCAGGTGACAAGTGGGGCCTTGGACCTTGGCCTGTGGCCCTGTGGCCCAGTGGCCCACACACAATAAGGACTGGGCAGTGTCCCTTGAACTGTACATATGTATATAACAGTTACATTGCATTGTCTTATTTCTACTTATTACATTCACTTTTGCGAAATCGTTTTGTCATTGCATTATTCATCATGATTATGAGGTAAATATGTTTTATTACTGCAGCTGATTGTGTGTATGGTGTTGGGGTGGGGGTGTGTGTTGTGCGTGTGTGTGTCACTCTCTTTTTCCTCACTGTCGTCATCATCGCTGTCATTGGTGTTCGTGGTGGAGCAGGACAAAGAAAATCTTTGGAAATACATGCAGCTCGGGCTCCATGGTGGCGTGGTTCTTCCCTGTGTCTCCAAAGGTGAGTCCTTTCACTTCTGTGCAATGTTTCTGCCAGGCTTTTGATGTTGTTGGTACAGCCCCGGAAAAGGTGTCTGTTTCTGGTGTCTTAATACGGTGGGCGGAACATTGGCTTCCGCCTGGCTGTAGGCGGCTACCGCCGTGGTGGCTGTTGTTTCCGCCCTGGCTGATGGTGTGGTAAAGTAGCTGTCTACCTGAGTTCTCACCGCCATGGTCATAATTTGGCAGTACTTACCGTCAGCCTGGTGGCAGTATTACCACCACTTTATCACTGACCGCCAGGGTTGTAATGAGGGCCTTTGTATTTTCTGAACTTTGATGCTGAATCCTGATGCCTTGCTGACTGACTGATGTCATGAGGATGAAGACTAAGGGCCTGATTCAGACCTTGGCGGACGGCGGAGGCCGTCCGCCAAGGTCCCGCCGACAAATGACCGCACTGCGGTCAAAAGACCGCGGCGGCCATTCAAACATTTCCGCTGGGCCGGTGGGCGCTCTCCAAAAGAGCGCCCGCCGGCCCCGCGGAAATGCCCCTGCAACGTGGACGCCGGCTCAGAATTGAGCCGGCGTAGTTGCAGGGGTGCGACGGGTGCAGTTGCACCCGTCGCGTATTTCAGTGTCTGCAAAGCAGACACTGAAATACTTTGTGGGGCCCACTTACGGGGGCCCCTGCAGTGCCCATGCCATTGGCATGGGCACTGCAGGGGCCCCCAGGGGCCCCGTGGCACCCCCTACCGCCATCCTGTTCATGGCGGGTTTCCCGCCATGAACAGGATGGCGGTAGGGGGTGTCTGAATCCCCATGGCGGCGGAGCGCGCTCCGCCGCCATGGAGGATTCAATGGGGCAGCGGTAAACCGGCGGGAGACCGCCGGTTTACCCTTTCTGACCGCGGCTGAACCGCCGCGGTCAGAATGCCCTTGGGAGCACCGCCAGCCTGTTGGCGGTGCTCCCTTGGTCGGTGACCCTGGCGGTCACCGGCCGCCAGGGTCAGAATGACCCCCTAACTCTGCTTGCTGATCCACAATGAGGATAGGTATAATGTAATAGACTGCTGATTATTATGCATATATGTTTTTTTCTTTCTAGGTACCAACTGCATTGTTTTGATAGAGCCATAGATAGATGTTTTCCCAAATTTGTGTTACTAAATTGTTTTGCATGAAGCCCAACATGCTGATGCTAATCTGATGTTAGTTAAGGATCCTCACTAATGAAATAATGTTAATAGGAATTAAGTCTTGATTAATTTCTCAGCTAAACCTAATGTATGTAATCCCATTGACGCAGTTGACTTTGTTACTGATTTGCACCATAACTTTAGAATGTTTTGTAGTTCAAGCTTTGATTAGATTACGTTTCTTCCACCTCTTTAGACAGCCAGTATTGTTCCTGTATGTGTTTCATTTGATTTTGAGATTAATCTACATGGGCTTAGCATTGTTAATTTAGGGAAATAAATATTCTAACTTTTACTAAAGGTGTGGTTATTCATGACTGAAAGGTCATGGTGCGTGACAATTACTGACTCCATTGATTATTGATTGATGTTGATTATTGATTATTGTGTATTATATTGCTTATATACTGGAGTTATGGTAAGAACATCTTAATTGTGAGTCAAAAGGTTCATCGACCTATTTGCGTCCCCTTGTAAGTTTACTTATTTAAGGTCAGACGCGCTAACACTTTCTCCCCTTGACACTGCTTTTCATCTTTCTCCTCCTCATTCTTCCTAAGTTTGTGTTTTGCTTTCTCTTGCTGTAGATCAATGTTTGTTTAAGAAAAACGTGCTAGTCCCCAAAATAAGTGCAGGTGAGCCCAACAAGCAACCACGGGTTCAAATAGGCACTGATCCAGACTATACTATTGTTACTCATCACTTGTAAACCTGCACTGCTATTTGATACATCGACTGCAACAGGTGTAGAATGTAACAGCCTATGTAATTTGGGGCAATGGTATTTACAACAAAAGCTTGGAATACCTTGCCCCTTAATCTTAAAGAAGTAAAACAATTGTCAAATTTCAGGTGTTGCTAAAAACGTACTTGCTTACTGCTTTGTTTTAAGGTTCAAAATAATGTTTATATTCTTGTTCTAGCACCAGGACATCCATTTTTGAGGTAAGCAAGTGCTTTATAAAATTTAAAAAGAAATGAAGGATATAAAATCCTAAAGAACCCCAACAGAAAGCTCACTCAACAATATCTTTTTGAGTCAGGAGCATGAAATGAGTCAGCTAAATAAATAGTTATGCAGTACATTTAAATTAGTGGTTACACAACTCTAATCCATAGATTAACCTGGACAACATTTATTACATTTTGAAAAATGGACTGAGTACTATACATGCATGTTGGTAGTACAGAGTGTCTGTATTTTCATATGTGGCCAAGATGGTACAGAGACCAGACATGCTGCTCTGAGGCTCCAGCCCAACCTAGCACGCCCTGGACATTAATCCTGCATGATCGACACTAAGGGTCAAGGCATAGTTAGCTAGTTAGCCACTTGGGGCAGAGGTGGCGATTAATTGAGCGCATGATCCTCTCTTGATTGCCACAGGCACAAGAACAAGAGGCATGCTGCGGCTGGTCAGAGGGCCATGTAGACCCACAGTGCGGACCTGCTGCATCACTGGAGTGGTGAGCCTGCCACAAGGGGGCTGCAAGAAATGCCCCTCCTGACTGTGCAGTTTACCTGCATGGTGCCATCACCGTCATGGAGCAGTGCTGAGGAACCTGGCAGATAGTGAAAGTGTGGAATTCCCCTGCAGCCACAAGAATCACTCTCCCGAGGTGAGGGCACAGAGCTGGCTGCTGTGCAAGAGACTCCGGAGACCCAACAAGGAGCAGAGGAGGCAGGAGACTGCTTTGGTGACTTCCTCCCCCCAAAAACAAAGTGTGAGAAAGAGTGGAGTGGTGCGGCTGTGTGAGAGTGGAGTGCACAGGTCCCATGAGCAGAACTGGCTGCTGGAGCTACATGCAAGAGCCTGCCGCAGAGAAGGACTGCTCAATCTGCAAGGGGCACCTCTGATGCCTACACTATTGAAACATAGAGGTACTGAGCACCACACTGACAGGTGGCCCGGCGAGTCTGCAGGGACCCAGAGTAGTGTGTGGCCCAATGGACAAAGGGGGAGTCAGCTGCCATACTGAACAGGGCCCTGGGGAAACAAGATCAGCCGATCACACAGAAGAGACACAGATCTGCAGTTGAAGCTCCAGTAGCACCCCTAAGAACAAGGAGGGTGGGCTCAGGTGACTGCTGGTGATGTATGCAATCCATCGTCCCTGTACAGCTGCTGCCTACCAGAAACAGGGATACATCTACCCTGAATTGTGCCCATGTGTAACCTTGGGGCCCCCTGGCCCCCTGAAAACTCAGTGCTTGTGTGGCCCCTAACAGACACAATGGCCAAAAATAAGCATTCCAAGCAAAATACAGAGCCCCCAATGGTGACCTCTAGGGAGCCAGCACCTCCAGGGAACACCATCATCAGCCATGTGGAAGCGACCTTGAACACTCACACATCCAAACTTGATGCCATTCTGCATGCCATCCAAGAGGCCAAAATATTCATTAGAAACTAAGATAGACTCAGTCACACTAGATGTCAGCCTATTAGGAGTAGCTCACAGAAACCTACCTGACTGAGTGGACGATGCAGAATCCACACTCACTACACTGAGGCCTATGGCTTACAAACTACAGGACTAAATAAAGGGGTTCCAAACAGATGTCACTGCACTACAGCAGGCTGAAGATGCTGAGCGACATTCAAGGCAAAACATCATGTGTATTGCGGGGCAACCAGAGTGTAAGGAGGGCTCCAGTGCAGATCCATTCATGGAGAACTAGTTGACCACGGTGGCACTACAAGGCAAGACTTCTACGTTTTTCCCTGTGCAAAGGAACCACAGGTTTCTAGGTTGCACGCCCCTTCATGTGCCCCCCTGCAGTCAATAGAGGCCCGCCTGTTCAACCTAAGGGAACTTCAGGGACAGAGATTTGCTGCGAAAAATAACTCGCATCAAGGGACCATGGCAGATAGGCGGGCAAGAGTTCAACAAATATTCCGATTCCACAGCTTTGGTCCAGCACCATCACTCTAACTACATAAAAATGAAAAAACAATTGAGTGCGCTGAACATGCAATACTCCCTAATGTACCCAGCCAAAAAAGGATCATTGTACAGGGCAAGAAAGTTTTCCCAATGATACCAGATGATGCATGGGGCTGGCTCGTGAAGAAGGGTGTCAATATGCCACCAAAAAAGGGTGCAGAGGCCAAAAGACTGGGAATGGAGACGTTCCAGGAAGTGCCACAGGAGACAATTGAAAAGACGTCCAACACTGCTTGCTGGCTGAGGCCAGTGCATAAGTGATCAAAGATGTCTGGCATCAAACTTCCAGTCCACCAAAATCGATCTCCTCTAGAAGCCACAAACTAAGGAGATCTTCTGAGGACCAAGATGAACTGGATGATGATAGACTGAAGGACAACTGATGCCTCGACTGGCTGACAACATCATTTGACTTACCACACCCTCCGGCAGGACCCCAGGGTGTGCATTTGGATTTCGAGGGAAACACAAATAGCCTCCTTTAGAAGGTAAACAGGGTGGGGCAGTGTTCCTTTTTAGGGCCTAGGGCCTCGCTGTTAGGCCCCCTTTGAGGAATCCAGTTCCTAGCAACAGCCCCCCACAATATCCATCAAATGGATATCCACTGGACTCTGTATTTTTGTTTTGGTTTGACTTTGCAGTTTTTTGGTGGAAGCCTGTTTGGGCTCTTTACCTGAAGAGGGGAGTTGATTTGTTATGGTTTGAGCCTACTCACTGATAATCGATTGGGACCAAACTAGTTTGCTGGTCCACGCATGGATCATTGAGACCACAGAGCAGGGGGAAGTTCCTTTTACTGCACCAGAAAGACCCCTCCCAATGGAATACTGAAAGACTAACATGGTATAATACACCTTTTTGACCTGGAACATCTGGGCACCAGCCATCCCCCAGAAATGGCATGGGGTACATGCCTATTTAAAATGATGACACATTAACATCACCACTTTACCAGATAGCGGTGGCTGAGATCCAGAACGTGGCACATAGATGGGGGTGGGGTCAGACTTATGGGACCATGTTTTCAGCATATACATGAGGGGTATTGGCTTGGGTGGCACCAGGGGGTCTCCTTTGTGAAGCAGCATGTTGTAATTGACCAAAGACACATATGTGGTGATTGAGGGGTTATTAGAGTGCCAACCCATGTCAGTCATTGCAATATACACCCTAAACATGCAGTTCTTTGAGCTCATGTCCCTGCAACTACTGTACGACTTATAAACCCTCAACTCTGGTGGGGATATCGCCACCGAACGTTAAACCCCGCCACTGCAGGGCTCTACCACCTACAGAATCTCCTGCTGGTTTGGGGATTCACTATCAGAAATGCAATTGATCCATGATTCCATGCCATAATGAGAGAAAACTCCTATTATTCCCCTATATACTGACTTTGTTCTGTGATGGACTACTGACTACAGTCGGAAGACCTTTGGTCAAAATTGGCAGAAACAGAATATCTTGGATGTATCATATCAGACCATAACCCTCTAAAACTGGGGCTGATCTGAGGGTGGTGGAGGGAGACAAGGGTTCCTACATGGATACTTAGAGCAGATATGCTTAAGGATGCTCCCTATGAGGAACAAATGCATGCACACATCATGCAATACTTTGCAGACAATGGAGGAAACAGCCACATCTAACGTGCTTGACTCATAAGGGCCCATCAAGAAAGCAGAACAGCAAATGGTGACTGGTCCGGATTATGGGGTGGGACTGGCTGACCTGTGTAAGTGCTATGCAGACCTGTTTATTTGACTCGGCCTTTCATCTTGTAAAGCCTTTCTGGGTACTAAGCACACATAAGGGGACAGGGCAGGCTGTTACGGTCAGAGACATAAATGCCTTAGATAGAGGTGAAAAAGAACAGGGACTGGGTAGTGGTGAACACACAAGAGGCAGTATGCAGCGCATTTTGTAACTATTATTTTGAGTTGTATGACCCAAGGGACTGTCCGTCACTGGACCGGAAACTATATTTATGTATGTGTTCGCTGCTCCCAGCACTGTGCTGGATACTCTCCGGTGGCAGAAGCTGGATGAGCCAATGCACATAGATGAGGTGTGCATGGCAGTACTTCTGATGGTTCACAACAAGGCACCAGGTTGGAAATGGACTCCCAGGAGAGTTCTTTACCAGAAACAAACAAACACCTTTATGCTGATAAGTTGCCTTCCAGTTACAGAGTGGCAATTGACAGGGGAAAACTACCTAACTCAATGTGAGAAGCCCTAATAGTGGTACTCCAAAGAAGGGGAGAGACCCACTAGACATTCGCTTCACAACCCCTTTTCCCTCCTCAACCAGGATTACAAAATTTTGATTAGTGTTCTAGTGGACTGGCTGCTCCCTCTCCTAATGCATTCATCCACGCAGCTCAAAATGGGTTTATCCTGACACATAGCATGTTTCTAAACATGTGGAGAATATTTACAGTGGTGGACAGGGAGGGGCCGGAGGATGGGTACAAAGTGGTGGTGTTTTTGGAAGTCAAGAAAATCTTTGACATGCTTAAGTGGCCCTTCCTGGAGGTGGTACTGGAGCTCATGGGCATCGGCCCAGTGTTCCTGCACTGGGTGAAACTGCTATATATGGGAGCCCTGGCTATAGTGCGTGTGGGGCAGACCACATCAACAGAATTCACTATAGTGCACTGCACTAAACAGGGACATCCCTTGTCTCCAATCCTATTTGCCCTGGCAATCGAGCTACTGGCCTGCATGCTCTGGAAAATGGCACTGGTGGGGGTATTCCCCAAGGTGACAATTATCATCTGTTGTACTTATATGCATACAAAGCGCTAGCATCTCTACATAACCACAGGGACTTATTGCCTGTCCTTATGAAAACACTTGGTGACATTGTGTCACAAGGCCATGACTTCCGACAACGCGATGATGTGGGCACCCAATGGTTTTAAATGCCTCAGGTACAAGAGTATCATGATACTGATGACTTGGTGAAACACAAGCTAGGTAGAGTCGCAACAACCTCCAAACAGTTCTTATTCTTTTGGTATGCATTACTGGGATTCCTTCTCTGCTGCTGTGGTCTTTTTTTTGCAGAACTGAATATGATGCTCTTGGACTTGATTTGGCAGGAGCAGACAAAAAAGAGTGGCTCTTCCCAAGGTACAACTCCCATTCCAGGATTGAGGGTTAGAGGAACCCAATTATGAATGGCATTACACTGCAGTGCAGTTAGAGTGGCTAATGTGCTGGCTCTGTGCCCTTGCTTGTCGGTACACAAAAAACCCAAGGTGGACCCAAAGGACCTAAAGAACTTCCGGCCTATCTCCCTGCTCCCCTTCCCGGCAAAAGTCATTGAGAAGGCCTTCAACAGACAACTAACCCACTTCCTAGAGGAGAACCGCACCCTGGACCCTTCCCAATCCGGATTCTGCAGCAACCACAGCAACGAAACTGCCCTTATCGCCGCCACCGACGACATCAGAACCATACTGGACAGCTGCAAAAGTGCGGCCCTCATCCTCCTGGACCTCTTGGCTGCGTTTGATACCGTCTGCCATCACACCCTATGCTCACGCCTCAGCAATGCTGGAATCCGCGACAGAGCCCTGGACTGGGTCACCTGCATTCTCACCGGCAGCACCCAGAGAGTCTGCCTCCCTCCATTCTGCTTGGAGGCCACTGAAATCATCTGCGGCGTACCCCGGGGTTCGTCACTCAGCCCGACCCTCTTCAGCATGTACATGGCCCCACTCACTAACATCACTCGATCCCACAACCTCGACATCATCTCATACTCCGATGACACCGAGCTGATCCTCTCCCTCACCAAGAACTCCGCAAAGACCTACCTCCACAACGGAATGAAGGCCATTGCTGAATGGATGAAGAACAGCTGCCTCAAACTCAATTCCTACAAGAAGAAGGTCCTCATCTTTGGCTCTACCCACTCTGCATGGGATGACTCCCGGTGGCCTGCCACTCTCGGAACCGCTCTGACTCCCACCAACCACGCACGCAACCTAGGATTCATCTTGGACCCCTCACTATCCATGATATAGCAAGTCAACACCATCTCCTCCTCCTGCTTCAACACCCTCCACATGCTATGAAAGATCGACAAATGGATACCCACCGAAACCAGAAGAACAGTCACCCAAGCCCTCGTAAGCAGCAAACTGGACTACAGCAATGCCCTCTATGCAGAAACCATGGCCAAACTCCAGAAGAGGCTGCAACGCATCCAGAACGCCTCCTCATTCTGGATATCACCGCTACTGCCATATCACGGACCACCTGAAAACCTGCACTGGCTCCCAGTCAACAAGAGAATCACCTTCAAACTCCTCACCCACGCTCACAGAGCACTGCACAAGACCGGACCAAAATACCTCAACAGACGACTCTCCTTCTACACCCGACCCGGCATCCCTGCTCCGCCGACCTCGCCCTCGTAACTGTCCCACGCGTCCGCAGAACTACAACCGGTGGTAGATAATTCTCGCAATTCGCCGCCAAAACGTGAAACACTCTTACCACCCACCTGCGCCAGACCAAAGACCTCCTTACCTTCAGGAAACTTCTCAAGACCTGGCTGTTTGAGCAGTAGCAGCACCTCCCCTCTGCCTATGCCCCCTCCCCTCCTCAGCACCTTGAGACCCTCACTGGTGAGTGGTGCGCTTTACAAATCCCTGATTGATTGATTGATTGATTGATTGCCATACCATAACATATCACACTCGAATGAGCAATCAGGCATGATAGTCTATCTGAATGATTCTTTACCAGTAAGCCACCTGAATCATGCCTACTGAGAATGTATGTGGTTGTGCGGCCTGCTAAACTAAATTCCTGTGCACAAGAAGGAGCACTTTTCCCTACTTCATGTCGCTTTCACTGAAGGAGCTCCTAGGTGAAAGGAACACCGTGTGTGCATATGATAGGCACCTGTGGGCCACTGGTGGCATGACAAGCACAGAAGACCTATTTACCCAAGACACGATGTGCTCATTTGCGCAACTGGTGGAAAACCTATCAACTTGGATTAGGCCAATTTGTGATGTATGGTGCATTGGCTCATGTGTTAGGCATCATAGGGGGTCAGACTGAGCCAGACCTGAATACAGTACTGTAGTGCCTACTGACACACGGCTGACCTGCAAGAACAGCTAGCAAAACCTTATACTGATAAAAGGGCCAAGTGGACACAGTGCTGACAGACTGACATCACAGACAAAGAGTGGAGGGATGCAAAACAATACATTGAGTACTTGCAGTTTAACTACCTGCAGCAGTGGTATCTCAGGGCACATTGGTCTTATGCTCCCAGTCTCACCATCGGTGTGCCCACAGTGTGCTGCACCCAAGGGGTCCTTCTACCATATTGTGTGGGACTGCCCTGTTATTTAACAAGCCTGGACTTAGGTGCTGATTCAAGTGTCGGACCTCATGGACAGAGAACTAAATCTTATCCCAGGTTTCTGTTTGCTTGGATGTATAGCAAGGAACAAAAAGAAATAAACTTGAGTGCTGTATCATTCAAAGTCTCAAGTACTGGCTTATATTCGTGTACAGCCTGTTTAAAAACGGGCTTGATAAGGGCACTGCGATCAATCAGGGACTTGAAATTACGTAGACTCCTAACAAGACAAGACCACGAGGTCACGGTTTTTGTTTATAATTTTGTTAGCAGTTGGTTGCATTGGTATTTTTCCCACCCCCTGCATGAAGCTGATGACTATGGTGGAATGGAAACATGACCAAACAACTCCACATTCACACGTTGGGAACCTCTACCCCATGCTCTATGGTGGGGCTCAAAGAAGTAAAAGTAAACCTCAATATGTCACAGGGGTGTAGAATGTGGGTTTGTTGATTGTCAGAAATGGAGTACTGTGAAGTGGCAAGTAAATAAAGAGCAACTTTAAAAAGATAATAAAATAAGGGAATGATTTAGACCTAGTGAGTTGCCTGCTAGTCTAGTGGACATCTGTTAAACCACCATAACTCCTGTGATGGCGTTCCTGTCAATGTATTAAAGGTTTGATGGGTGGCTTTGTCGCCATGATGGTACCGTCCATCAAAGTTTTAACTTGTTTTTTTATTTTCAACAGCAAAATATCAAAGCAGATTTAGCTTTTTTCACTGGCCCTTATATGACAGTGATAAACAGTGAAAACCTGGACATTTGACTGTCCACTCTAAATTAGGTGGTCAAGGTGCCAAATCTCCAGTATTATCCATTGCTGACACTCCATCTCCCTGGAAGCACAATAAGCTACTATCCATGTGGCTATACTAAGGAGGTCCCCCTTGAGGAGACTAGCGCCAAAGTTCCCAAGAAGACCATGATGACACCAAGCCATAGTGTACACCTATTTGGAGTGGTACCTCTTCCTCGTCAATGACTGTGTACTTGTTTGATCAGTCACAGGGGCTAAGCAGGGGCCACAGCAGACAAGCCTCATTACTGTTCCATACTGCCTAGCGTGCAAACACGTTAGGGAGGTTTTCTCAGATAGGCTGAGTCCAGACTTCTGACTACATTGAAGACACCATGATCAATAAGGCCATGGTATACTCTCAAGCAAAGCCGCACCCTCCCACCGCTATATGCCTGAAAGTTTGGGCTCTGGAGCCCAACAGGTGAACAGTATGTACAAAGAAACACTATTACTGAGTTCTCTGGAAACCCTCTTCACATTTGCCGATCACCATTCTGGAAGCTGGTACTTGAGGTGAGTGACTACATATATAGGGTAACTGGAGGAGTTCTGTAACACGTAGTAGAACGGGCGAAACCACATTCTACTTTCATACTCCTCCTTCATAGGTGAGTATACCATGTTACCACCCTGTCAATATCATGTCATATATATATTCTTGACCACTGTTCAGGTGAGAGCAGGACTTAGGGGATAGATGGACTCCTTTGCATAAAACCCAAGTCACTGTCTTGACTGAGACATGAACTCAGGCTGACCTTCCCACCACTATCTCAACCACTACAGACTCTCTGAGGTGGACATTTTTGGAAAGTGGATTATTGGTGAGGGCAGGAAAGTACCCACACTTAGCAATAGGCCACTAACTCCCAATAGGTTCAGTTAGGTCTTAATAAATGAACCCTGGCTCAACCCTTGGTACCTTGGCAATGAGCGACAAGGCTTAACTTAGGAGACAAAGTGTAACACTGTGTAATACTTGAAAGTGTAAAGCATTCAAGTATGACAAAACAGTAATAAAAAAACACAGGAAACAGTTTAAAAATCCAAAACCAATTTATAAAAATTGGAAATATTTGTATCTTTAAAAATGATACCAAAACTAATAAAATCGGAAAAGGGGAGCTGGACATGTGATTTTTTTAAAGACTTAGGCCCTCATTACAACCCTCGCAGTCGGTGATAAAGTGGAGGTAATACCGCCAACATGCTGGCGGTAAGTACCGCCAAATTGTGACCATGGAGGAAAGAGCTCAGATAGACAGTCACTTTACCACACCGACCGCCAGGGCAGAATCAACATGCACCATGGCGGTAGCCGCCTGCAGCCAGGTGGAAGCCAATGTTTTGCCCACTGTATTTTGACAGCCCAATCCGCCACCTTTTCCGGGGCAGTACCAATGATATCAAAAGCCTGGCGGAAACACTGCACAGAAGGGAAACAACTCACCATTGGAGACTCAGGGAAGAACCACACCGACATGGAGCCTGAACTGCAGATCCTCCCAATGATTTCCTACGTACTGCTCCATCACAAACACCAACGATGATGAAGACAACCAAAGTGAGTACAGCCGCCTAGCGCACAGGGGAGATGCGGGGGAAAGAGAGTGACACACACATGCAACACCCGCACCCCCTACACCATACACACAATCAGATGCAGTAATATAACATATTTACCCAGTACCCCTCAGGAATAATGCAAGGGCAACATGAATAGATTAAAGTGAGTGTAATAACATAAATATAGTAGAAATATATACATCCAATCTAAAACTATATACATATGTACAAATCAAGGGACACTGGCCAGTCCTCAATGTGCGTGGACCACAGGGCCATATTACAAAGTCCAAAGCCCCACTTGTCTCCTGCAACAACACGGAGAGAACACTGCAGGGGCATCAATTCGAAAATAGGCAGGCACCTCAGCGGAACAGGGGACAGGGGCACCTCAGCTGGCAGATGGAACAATACCACTGGCCCTGGAGGGGGCAACATGCCCTGTGCTTGTCCTAGGGAGTGCAAGACCACAGTCTCTCAAGTGGGTGTCTTACCTACTGGTTCTGGAATAGGCAACATGCCCTGTGCTTGGTCCTGGGGATGCAAGGCCACAGTCTCTCAAGTGGGTGACTTGCCCACATGCTCTGGAGGGGGCAACATGCCCTGTGCTTGGTCCTGGGGAGTGCAAGGCCACAGTCTCTCAAGTGGGTGATTTGCCCACATGCTCTGGAAGGGGCAACTTGCCCCGTGCTTGGACCTGGAGAGTGCAAGGCCACAGTCTATCAAGTGGGTGACTTGCCCACATGCTCTGGAGGGGGCAATATGCCCTGTGCTTGGTCCTGGTGAGTGCAAGGCCACAGTCTCTCAAGTGGGTGACTTGTCCACATGCTCTGGAGGGCGGCATCGTGCCCTGTGATCTTCATCCTGGGGAGGATGTGGTAAGTGGGTGCAATACCCACTGGTTCTGGCGGGGGCATTGTGCCCTGTGATCTTCATCCTGGGGAGGATGTGGTGAGTGGGTGCCATACTGTAGGAATGTTGCCTCTTTCTAGGATGGTTAACCCCACTTTTGGCCTGTTTGTGAGTATGTGTCAGTGTGTTTTTGCTGTGTCACTGTGATCCTGCTAGCCAGGACCCCAGTGCTCATAGATAAAAAACTATATGTCAGTGTGTTTTGCCTGTCTCACTGGGATCCTGCTAGCCAGGACCCCAGTGCTCATAGTTTGTGGCCTAATATATATGCCAGTGTAGTGCCTAACTCTGTCACTGAGGCTCTGCGAGCCAGAACCTCAGTGCTTATGCTCTCTCTGCTTTTAAATTTGTCACTGTAGGCCAGTGACTTCATTTACCAATTTCACTTGGCATACTGGACCCCCTTATAAGTCCCTGGTATATGGTACCTAGCTACCCAGGGCTTTGGGGTTCCAGGAGATCCATATGGGCATTTCTTTTGCCACCCATAGGGAGTCCAGACAAACCCTTACACAGGACTGCCATTGCAGCCTGCGTGAAATAGTGCACACACTATTTCACAGCCATTTCCACTTCACTTAAGTAACTTCTAAGTCACCTCTATGTCTAACCTTCATTTGCTGAAGGTTAGGTGCAAAGTTACTAAGTGTGAGGGCATCCTTGCACTAGCAAAGGTGTCACCACATAGTTCAGGGCCATATCCCCAGACTTTGTGAGTGTGGGAACACCATTACACGTGTGCACTACATATAGGTCAATACCTATAAGTAGCTTCACTATGGTAACTCCGAATATGGCCATTTAACATGTCTAACATCATGGAATTGTCCCCCCATTCCAAATTTGGTATTAGGGAGCCAATTCCATGCATCCTGGGGGCTCCACCATGGACCCCCAGTACTGCCAAACCAGCTCTCTAAGGCGTGCACTGCAGCTACAGCTGCTGCCACCTCACAGATAGGGTTCTGCCCTCCTGGGGTTTGGGCACCCAGTCCCAGGAAGGCAGAATAAAGCATTTCCTCTGAGACCAGGGTGTCACACTCTCTCCCTTTGGTAACAGGTGTTACAGGTTGGGGAGGGGTAGCCTCCCCCAGACTCTGGAAATCCTTTGAAGGGCACAGATGGTGCCCTCCTTGCATAAACCAGTCTACACCGGTTCAGGGACCCCTTCTCCCCTGCTCTGGCGGGAAACTGGACAAAGGAAAGGGGAGTGAGCACTCCCCTGTCAATCACCACCCCAGGGGTGGTGCCCAGAGCGCCTCCAGTTTGTCCCAGACTTCTGCCATCTTGCTTTGCAAGGTGTGGGGGCACTCTGGAGGGCTCTGAGTGGCCAGTGCCAGCAGGTGACCTCAGAGACCCCTCCTAATAGGTCCATACCTGATAAGGTAGCCAATCCCCCTCTCAGGGCTATTTAGGGTCTCTCCTGTGGGTTCTCTTCAGATTTTGCTTGTAAATTTCCTTCAGGAATCCTCTGCAACAACTTCAGACTCTTCTGACCTCGGATCAACCACAGTCTGCTCCAAGAAATGCTGTAACTGCAACAAAGTGTCTACAAGACACTTTTCTTCAGCAACCTCAGCTCCAAGTCAGCAACTTCAACAGTTTCCATGGAGTGCACTCTCTGGGGACACCCTGTCTTCACCCTGTCTTCATCCTGCACCAGAAGAACTGAAGAAATCTCCTGTTGGGTGACAGAATCACTCCCCTTCTCCAAGCAGGCACCTTCCAAGGCAACGACTGGTACCCTGGGACTCCTCTCACGGCAACGAGCGTGCTCCTAAATACACAGAGGGAGGACATCATCGACATAGACTGTCCTGAGGTCCTGCTGATGCAATTTGGAGGAGGTAAGACCTTGCCTTCACCAAGGACAACAGTACCCCTGTGTATTGAGTCTTCTTCACCTCCTGAGGCCTGTGTGCACTCTTTGCAAAATTCCTTTATGCAGAGCCTGGCCCAGGTCTCTAGCACTCCACCCTGCAATGCTCAACTCGCTGAGTTGTTCTCTGGCGGTGTGGGACCTTCTTTTGTTGCGCTGCATCAACTGCATTTTGCACCTCGTTTGAACCCAGATCCAGTGGGCTTCTTGGCATGCTGGCTGGCATCCTGAGGGCTCTCTAAAGTGCTGAGTGCTCCCTCTTCCTCCTCACACAGCGTTGAGGCCCCCAGGTCCTTCCTGGGTCCATCCAGCACCATTATGATGAAAAATACACTTTTGCTGTATCCAAGGCTTGTTGGCACCTTCCAATGCGAAATCTCATTTGCAACAATCTTCCCGCTGTGGGACATCTTTTGCATCATGCAGGAACCCGCTGGCATCTTCCTAGGATGCATCTCTGAAGTCTTCAACTAACAGGGGACTTTTCTTTTGCACCCTCTTCTGGGTTTGCAGGGGCTCCTGTCCTTCCTGGAACTTCTTTCGACTTCTGGACTTGGTCCCCTTCCTTTGCAGGTCTTCAGGTCCAATAATCCAGCAGTTGTTCTTTACAGACTTGGTTGGCTGCTGCAAAATCCCCAAAACGAGATGTAGTGTGTCCTAAGGAAACTTGCAGTACTTTACTCCTGCTTTTCTGGGCTCTGGGGTGGGTAATTTACTTACCTTTACTGTATTCTTACTCTCCCAACGATTCTGCACACACTACACTTGCCCAGGGGGGAATTTGTGATTCACATTCCACTTTTTTAGTGTATGGTTTGTGTTGCCCCTAGACCTATTTTCTCCCATTGCATTCTATAGGATTTCCTATTGTTTGCATTGTTCTATGACTATTTACTATACATTTTGGTGTCTAGTGTATATATTGTGTATAATACTTACCTCCAGAAGGAGTATTGTCTCTAAGATATTTTTTGTACTATGTCACCCAAAAACATACTTTTATTTTTGGTAACACTGAGTATTGTCTTTACTTGTGTATAAGTACTGTGTAACTATAAGTGGTATTACAGGAGTTTTGTATGTCTCCTAGTTCAGCCTACACTGCTCTGCTATAGCTACCTCTATCAGCCTAAGCTGCTAGAACACCACTACATTCACTAACAAGTGATAACTGGACCTGGTATAAGGTACCCACTACAAACCAGGCCAGCCTCCTACATCCACTGGTTCTAGAGGGGGCATCGTGCCCTGTGATCTTAATCCTGGGGAGGATGTGGTGAGTGGGTGGCTTCAACACTGGTTCTGGAGGGGGCATTGTGCCCTGTGATCTTCATCCTGGGGAGGATGGGGTGAGTGGGTGTCATACCCACTGGTTCTGGAGGGGGCATCGTGCCCTGTGATCTTCATCCTGGGGAGAGTGGGGTGAGTAGGTGCCATACTCACTGGTTCTGGAGGGGGCATTGAGCCCCGTGATGCAGATCTTGGTGAGTGCAAGGTCACAGTCTCTCAGGTGAGTATCATACCCACAGGATTTGGAGGGGGCAGGCCGCACAGCAGCCCATGGACGCAGGACTACAGACTGTCTGCCGGCAGTGACGGCTGCTCAGTGGTGGTGCTGCTGCTACTGGTGGTGGTGAGAGGAAGCTCCAGCCCATCCCCTGCAGCCTTGGACGGCTGCCCAGTGGTGCTGCTGCTACTGGTGGTGGTGGTGCTGCTGCTGGTGGTGGTAGGGGGAAGCTCCGGCCCATCCCCTTCAGCCTCGGACAGCTGCCCAGTGGTGCTGCTGCTACTGGTGGTGGTGGTGCTGCTACTGGTGGTGGGGGGAAGCTCCAGCCCATCCCCTGCAGCCTCGGACGCCGGCCCAGTGGTGCTGGTGGTGGTGGTGCTGCTGTTTCTGGTGGTGGTGGTGGGGGGTAGCTCCAGCCCATCCCCTGCAGCATCAGATGGCTGCACACTGCTGGTGCTAGTGGTGGTGGTGCTGCTGCTGTTAGTAGTGGTGGTGGGAAGCTCCAGCCCGTCCCTGGCAGCCTCAGAAGGCTGCACCACCATGGTTGGTGGTGGGGGCTCCCACTGAGTCCTAGCACCAGGCCACTTGTCCTTTCTGCCTGCTGGTGCAGGCCCCTTGCCCTTACTGGCAGAAGCTGGAGATTGCTCCTTGCCTTTCCTGGCAGTAGCTGGTGTTTGCTCCTTGCCCTTTCTGGCAGCAGCTTGGGATGGCACCTTGCCCTTCCTGGCAGCAGTTGGGGAGGGCTCCTTGCCCCCCCTGGCAGCACTTGGGACAGGCACCCTTTTTGTGTGGCTGCCTGGTGCCCAGGATCCTTTCCCACCATGAATTGCTGTGGACACTACTAGGCCCGTGGAATAGGTGGCTGAGGTGCTTGTCTGGGTTTTACCCACCCTGGCTAGACGTGAAGTACGGTGGGGAAGGAGTAGGGATGGGGTCGACGGTGGAGAGGAAAAGCTTTTTTGGGACATTGGGGCGGGAAGAGGAGAAGGTTTGGGAGTGGAGGAAGAGGGAGTGGTTCTAGGAGGTGTCAGTCTGCAGTGTTTGGGTGCAGGTGCATGGGCTGGATGCTGTTGTGACGTGGATGGCTGTTGGGTGTCTGAGTGCTTGCGTTTGTGTACTTTGGGAGAGGGGACACTGACACAGTGGGAGAGGACAAAGGGGACATGTGCATGGCTGTTGGGGTGGTGTCTGCCAGTGAGGTGTATGTACTGATAGGTGTGCTGGTGATGGCGGTAGTGGATGAGGATGTAGTGCATGCAGGTGTGAGTGTAGACGCAACTGGGAGGGAGGTAGAGGAAGAGGAGGAGGGGGACACAGTGGAGGCAGTGGATGTTGGTTTGTCTCCATCTGGATGGTGTTTGTGAGAGTGCCTGTGGGATGATGTGTGGTGCTTATGTTTACCTGTGCCACTCTTGTGTGTTATCTTGTGTGCATGCTGGTCTGCTTGTGTGCTTGGGATAGGTTGGGGTTGAGGGGACTGGGACTGGGAAGAGGAATTTGGAGGGGGGAGGGTGAAAACATGGACAATGGCTGTCATCAGAAAGGAGGCCAGAGCCTGGATTGATCTCTGTTGGGCCGCCAAGCCAGTGTGAATGCCCTCCAGAAATGCATTGGCGTGTTGAATTTGGGCTGCCAGCCCCTGGATGACATTCAGAATGGTTGACTGCCCAACAGAGATAGATCACAGGAGGTCAATAGCCTCTTCACTCAGGGCATCAGGGCTAACTGGGACAGGGCCTGAAGTGCCTGGGTCGAAGGAGATGCCTACCCTCCTGAGTGAGCGGGCACGGGCAACTCGCTGAGGGGCTGCTGGGATGGCGGTGCTGGTACGGGGGTGGCGGCTGTACCTGTAGCTGGGGTGGGCACAGAGGTGTCCGCCACCACCAGGGAGCTTCCATCAGAGGAGGTATCCGTGTCCGAACTGTCCCTTCTTGTCTCCACCGTGGTGCTCCCCTCACCCTCCATCCCAATGATGCTCTCACCGTCGGTGAACTCTGCCTCCTGGGTCCTGTGGGATGCAGCTCCCTCTGTTGCCAGTGCCTCTGCTCCTCCGCCAGATGATGCTAATGCACATAAGGACAGGATGACAAAACAAAAAGTGGGGGGAGAGACAAAGGATACACTTTGTCAATGGCTGCACCTAAACCACCGTTGGCGTACACAGCACCCTCACACACAGGGAACAGCCCTTCGCACTATGCAATGCACTACCAGTATCAATGCTAGTCACCAGGGCATAGAGAGGGACACATACCCCAACTGCAGCATACCTGGGACCCACCCAGCCCTCCCCAGTAGTGGATGCCTACTAGCTAGGTTGGAAGAATATCACATCAGAACCCTGCCCAACATGGGACCTACTCTGCAATTTCAGGCCTGGCCTGGGGGCACCCAATGAAACACATCCACCACCCGGATACCACCCCACCAGGTGTAACTAGTAATGATGGGCACTGTACTCACCCCCTTGTGGCTGCTGTGTTGCCCTTAAGCACCCATTCAGCTCAGGATAGGCCACCGCCAGTATGCGGGCTATCAGGGGGATCATGGTTCGACGGGCACCCCTTCCTCATTGAGAGGCCATCCCCAGCTGGGCCTCCGCCATCTTCCGTGCCAAGCATCTCAGGTCCTTCCAACGTTTCCAACAGTGGGTGCTCTGCTTGCCGCAGACCCCCAGGGTCCACACGTCCTTCGCGATGGCACGCCATATACCCTTCTTTTGATGGGAGCTGACCTGCAGAGGAAATACACACAGGGAAAGGTACTAGTCAGACCACCCTGGCTGTTACACTCATGGCCCACCATACCCATTCCCATTTGCACAGACATGGCCAGGCACACAAGCTGCACGCCACCCAGGGCCCATCCACCAACGCCCCCTACATAAGGCCTTCACACACACCACTCCATGTATTCATGCCCCATGCATTGTGCTCACAGTGTACTCACCTGTTGTTCTGGAGGCCCATAGGTCTGTACTGGGGTAGGACCCCATCCACTAGTTTCTCCAACTCCACTGAGGTGAAGGCAGGGGCCCTTTCCCCAGTCACATGGGCATGGTAGGTTCCAGACACAGGTCACAGCAGCACATGCAGAGTAGGTCCTCTCCTTTTGAAGGTCAGGTAGCGAGTGAACAGATAAAAAATGGCAGTGACGTGAGCAGCGGTGCATACGGTCACCTCCGGTGTGCATCACTATTGGCCACTGTAACCCATAGGGCCCAATATTATCCAATGAGGCGTTGCACTGCGGTTCCCGACCGCCTCCCACAACAGCGCACAACGTCTGCGGAATTACCTCACTTGCACCTTTCCCTCCACACAGGGCAGGCGGACGTCATTTCAGGGGGTGGGGGAAGGCCATGGATCATAACTGCATCACAGATCACAATTGTACATGCGGGACAAATGCCACTAATACATTTTAAATTCACATCATTCATTGATCTGTAGTGGCCACAATGTACAGTTTATGACCGGCTCTTCACTCTTTTTGCCCCATAGATTGCAACCGCTGTGGATGAATAGGAGATGGAGACATACCCCTGTGTACAGACCCTGGTAGACTTGGCAACAATGGAGAACAGGCAGATTATCCTCACAATCAGACTTGACAGGGCCACAATCACGGAGCTGTGTGCCCAACTCGAGCCTGACCTGATATCTACTGTCCGTCAGCCCACTGGGATCCCCCCTCTGGTGCAAGTGCTATCTGTGCTCCATTTCTTGGCAACTGGTTCTTTCCAAGTGACAGTGGGTTTAGCAGCAGGACTGTCACACCCAGTGTTCTCAAACGTGCTGACCAGAGTGTTGTCTGCCCTGATGAACACATGTGCAGCTCATTGTTTTTCCCCAGGTAGAGGATTTGGCCACAGTGACGTCTGACTTTCATGCAATGGGGCATAAACCCAACATCATTGGGGCGATTGATGGAACACATATTGCATTTGCCCCCTCCCGGCAAAATGAATAGGTCTTCTGAAATCGTAAAAGTTTTCACTTGATAAATGTACAGATGGTGTGCCTGGTGGACTAGTACATCTCCCACGTCAATGCTAAGTATCCTGGGTCTGTGCATGATGCCTTTAGCCTGAGGAATAGCAGCATCCCAAATGTGATGGGCCAACTACAGAGGCACAGGATGTGGCTAATAGGTGAGCCCTGGTTCCCCCCCAGTGGATGTTGGTGTATGGGTATGGCGTGGCCCACAAGGAATAGTGTGTGGCTAAAAGTTGTCCCTCGATATTTGCAGGTGACTCAGGTTACCCAAAACTATCATGGCTACTGACCCCTGTGAGAAATCCCAGGACAAGGGCTGAGGATCATTACAATGAGCCACATGGGCGAACAAGAAGGATCATTGAAGGTACCTTTGGCCTCCTTAAGGCCAGGTTTCAGTGCCTCCACCTAACTTGTGGATCCCTGTGCTACTCCCCCAAGAAGGTCTGCCAGACAATCGTAGCATGCTGCATGTTGCATAACCTTGCCTTGAGACGCTATGTGCCGTTTCTGCAGGAGGAGGAGGATGGAGATGGTCGTGTGGCAGCAGTGGACCCTGTAGACAGTGAAGATGAGGAGGCAGAGGATGAGGATGAGGACAACAGAACTGCAGTGATTAGACAATACTTCCAATGACACACAGGTAAGACAGTGTAACTTCACATTTCATTGTCATTTTTTTGTTTCACATTGTCACTGGCAGGCTGTTATTTCCAACTTCTATGCCCACTCACTGTACCCTTTGGCAACTCTTTTTGCAGATGTTGGTGCCCCACTATCGCTCCTGGTGTGTTCACTGCAGGAAACTACAGGTCTTTCCTATGTAAACATTACTGTACAGTTGAATTGCAATGTTTAAACCTTGTTAAACAAATACATACTTAAATCAATTGACATACTTCATACTTGTATTTTTTCAAAGTGTGTTTATTGCAATGCTATGAAGAAAACGGGCAAGTGCAATGGGCTGGGGTGATGATGGAGGAAAATCCAGGGTATAGTTCTAGTCTATTTGTAGCACAGGTGCATTGTCCAAGGGGACATAGGAAGGGGAGCACTGGCAGTTCAAGGTGGACAGGGTGAAAGAGTGGGACACAATGATGACAATCAGGAGACTCTCATTTTCTGGTGGGGGTCTTGGCAATAGTTTCTGGCTTCTGACTGGATCGCAGGGAACATTTGTGGGGTGGTTCTCTTTCTGCAGGGGTCCTGGTGACCTGTTGGTCCTGTGGCGGGGCCTCCTGTCCTCTAGCGGCAGGGGAGGTGGAAGGCAGTTCAGTAGTCTGGCTAGTGGGAGGGGCCCGCTGTTGTAAGACTGCCTCTCTCATAATGTTGGCCATGTCTGCCAGCACCCCTACAATGGAGACCAGGATGGTGGTAATGGCCTTCAAGTCCTCCCTGATCACCTGGTACTGTCCCTCCTGCAGCTGCCTGTTCTCCTGCACATTGTCCAGGATCTGGCCCACTGTATCCTGGGAATGTTGGTATGCTCCCAGGATCTCAGTGAGTACCTCCTGGAGAGTCGGTTCCCTGAGCCTGTCCACCCCCTGGTGCACAGCAGTGCTCCTAGCTTCCCTCTTGTCCTGTGCCTCTGTCCCCTGAACCGTGTGCCCACTGCCAGTGACCACAGCACCCTGATTGCCTTGGGTTTGAGGTGTGCCCTGGGGTCCCTGTAGTGGGGACAAAGGTATGGGTACGCTGGGTGGGTGGTGTGTTGGTGTTTCCTGATGGGGGAGGCTCTGTGGTGGTGTGTGACTGTGCCTGGGTAACCGACTGTCTTGAGGTCCCTGATGGGCCAGGTCAATCATCCAGATCCAGGCGAGCAGAGTCACTGGGCCTCTTCTGTGGGGAGACTGGACGTTGCTGGCACCTCTTCTCCAGTGACATTGGCTGGGATACCTGTGGGGATGTAAACGCAGTGTTATTGTTTCTGTGTGTGACATATTGAGCATGGGTGGGTTGCCTTCTATGGTTGCAATTGCCCTGGCAGCTTTACCTTGTGTGAGTTGTACTGTAGTGGGCTAGCTGATTGTCTCTGGTGTGCATTCTTTGGTGATAGGTTTTCCTGCAGGGCTGTGAGTGGTGTCCATGCATTGGCATGGCATGCAGGGCTTGGCATTGGGATGAGTGAGATGTGATGGTGGGGTGTGTGGGAGGTGGTGGAGTGATGGGAGTGAGTGTAAGGGTGAGGGCGAGGGTGGGGGTATGTGATGTTATGCAGGTAGGAGGGATGATAGTAGTAAAGAGTTGACTTACCAGAGTCTAGGAGGGATGATAGTAGTAAAGAGTTGACTTACCAGAGTCCAGACCTCCTCCTACACCTGCCAGGCCCTCAGGATGCATGATTGCTAAGACTTGCTCCTCCCATGTTGTTAGTTGTGGGGGAGGAGGTGTGGTCCATCGCCAGTCCTCTGTACTGCAAGTTGGTGTCTTGCAGCAATGGAACGTACCTTCCCCCGTAGGTCGTTCCAACTCTTCCAGATGTCATCCCTTGTTCTGGGGTGCTGTCCCATGGAGTTGACCCTGTCCACGATCCTCTACCAGAGCTCCATCTTCCAAGCAATGGATATCTGCTGCAACTGTGCTCCAAATAGCTATGGCTCTACCTGGATGATTTCCTCCACCATGACCCTTAGCTCCTCCTCACAGAATCTGGGGTGTCATTGTGGTGTCATGGGTGTTGTGTGAGTAGGGTGGGTGAGGGTGTGTAGGGTGATGTTTTGGGGTGTGTGTTGTTAGGTGCGTGGGTGGTGTTTAGGTGATGGTGGTGTGTGGCTCTGGTCTTGTCTGTGGTTGTTGTGTCTATCTCGTGCCAATGGTTTGTAATGGTATAGGGTTGTGGGTAATGTGGGTGGGTGTTTTATAGTGGGGTGTGTGTGTGTGTGTGTGATGTGAGCATAGGTGTCAGGTGTGTTTTTTAAATTGCCCAATGTGGTGTTGTTTTGTATGTGTGTGTATTTTGATTGTGGCTGTATGTACTGCCAAAGGTTTACCATGGTTGAATGTCTGCCGTGGTGATTCGTGGGTCATAATGTGATGATCGTTGTTCGGTTGGCGCAAAGGTGTGGGTTTTGCTACTGCCAGTTTATCACTGACCTTTGGTGTGGCAGACTTGTGTGTGGCTGAATACTGACGGATTGGTGTGTGTGTGTCATAATATGGTGAACAGATGTCAGCTGCGGCTGCGGTATGTTGACGTCAGTCAGCATGGCGGTAAGTGGGATTTACCGCCAATGTCGTAATGAGGGCCTTAGTGTTTTTAGCACTTAGAAACAAATAGTGCCAATGTGGTCATCTGGTCGCACCTCGACTGGGGCAAAGTCAAAGTTCAAGGCCGACCGCGATGGAGCCCTGTTCGGCTGCAGCAAGCAGGAGGCTCGGTCAAAGTTTACCTTTGGACTTAGTCGTTTTCTTGAAGATTTTCTTTAGCAGGACAAAGCCGCCAGTCCGATATGACCTCCCTGAAGCCCTTCCTCAAATATGCATCGCGGGAGCCCTCAATGAAGATTTCTATGATCGGACTTAGACAATTTTTCGAGATTAAAATCCTTTGATGGGGCAAACCTGAATCTTGATCTGATGTCCCTGGAGCCCTCTTCGAATACACTGTGTGGGAGGTCCCGGTCAACTTTCTATGTTTGGACTTAATCACTTGTTCAGATATTTTCTTCAGTGGGATGAACCTGCAAGTCAGGCCGGGTCGCGGTTGAAGCAAGCCGGCTAGAGTTGCTGTGGCGGGTCACTTCTCTTTATAGAACTTTTTTCAAAAAGTTCTCCAATCTTCTACAAACTTCTGGATCTTCTTCTTTTGGAGTCCACAGCTCACCCCAAGGTTCCAGAAGCTCTGAGTTGCTCCTTGAGGGTGTGGACTACAAACCCCAGAATGTACCTGGCTCAAACTCCAAATTGGCCACTGGACAGTGGTCAGCTGATCAGTTTCTTCAGGATCTGAGACAGGGGTCTCTGATTAGCAAATTTTCACCTGTAGCAAACAGGGAGTCCCTCCTTAAACCAGTTGAAGTCAGGCAAAGTCCTTCTTGTGGTGAAGCTCAAGTGTGCAGCTGGTGCAGTCCTTCAGAGTGCAGTGTCCAGGTGGGTGCCTGTCAGGGTTCCAGCAGGGCAGTCCTTCTTCTTCTAATGTTCTTCCTTGTAGGGATCTGAGGTGCGGGTGCAGCTCTACCACATTTATCCTTGATCCTGGGTGAAAAACAGGGGGATCCTGGTTCTCCAATCAGATGCAGGGTCCTTCCCCCTGTGATGACCACTTCCTGGGAAGTGTGGTTAAAATCTATCCCAGGGAGCAACATTCTTCAAAATTCCATCATGGCTTAAACTGATTTTTGGAGGTTACATCTGGCTGAGCCCACCCACTGGTGTGGCTGAAAATCCTAAACACACCCCTCTCCTGCCCTCTTCTAATCTAATCAAGAGGGCACCTAATTGTCTGGGGTTGCAGGAAGTGAGGGAGATGCTGGGTTCCTCCAAATGCCCTTCTGTACCAGTTTGGCAGTCCTCCCGCCTTCCTGCTTCCCCATCTGCTGAGGTAGTTCTCCTCACTCAGGCACATCCTTTGTGTTCAGCCCAGGCCACCTCACACCTCACCAAGGCTGCCTGGTCAGGCTGCCAGAGGCTGGCCAATCAGAGAAGGGCACTACAGAGCTGAAGTTAGCAACTTTTTAGGTAGAGTTTAAAACTCTTTAACTGAACTAGTTATGTTAAATCCAACAATTGTAAGTTGTGGGGTTTATTATTATAACAATTAATTTGATACCAAATTTGAGTCATCTGTCACTTAAGGGGACTTTGTTAAGTAAGATAACGTCTCCCCATTTTAGCCCATGGAGTCCATTCACTGCAGTGAGGGAAAAACACATTTGGCTATTTTACCTCACCAGGGTTCATAAAACATTTTTTATAAGGCACCTGCTAACAATTACTTGGCACCCAACCCTAGGGGCACATAGGGCACACCTTAGGGGTGACTTATATGTAACAATAGTGTAGTTTAAGACTTTGGAAGTACCTTTAATTCCAAAGTCGAATTTGCATATAACTGTAGTTTTAAAGAAGCCAGCAAGGTAGGCCTGCCTTTAAAATCACACTGGGAACCTCAGTAGTGCACTTATGAGTGCACTACCTATGCTTGGGTCCCTAAACCTACATGCCCTACCATGTTCTAGGGACTTATAGGTAGGTTGATGCTGTCAATTTTAATTAGCCTAATTTGCATATCCACTTTACACGGAGCACTGGCCCTGGGACTGGTAAGCAGTACCCAGGGCACAGCCAAGAGTCAGTAGCCACCAGTATCTGTCCAAAATGTTTGGGGGTGACCAGGGCAAAAAAAAGGACTTTCCTGCAGACATCACCCCCCTTCCTTGCAGCTCCAAAAAGATACACCTCATACCCACCTACGACCACATATACAAATCTACTAGATCAATCAAAGAGGACTGCACCCAGGGCCTCGATCTGAGGGTAAGAGCTGAGCTCAGGAGATTGGTAATCCTTTCTTACTCAAGTGATACCTGGGTGTTCTCTGTCCTATCTGAGACTACACACACAAGCTTAAAACATCTCAACTACTACTATTTACAGAAGCAGTAGCTGAAAAAGGCAAGATTACCCAGAACTCAACAACAAACATAAATATGTAAATACTTCTGAAGGAAATACCTGTAATCAAGACCACAACGGACTGAGAGAGAAGCATGAAGTCACTTACCTACAAAGTCAAATTATTACGAACATACTTGGCCTCCTTTCAGTCATGGCTAGACATCACTGAAAGGGAGACTGTATAAAATCACCTTGACCACATGGACAATACACCCAACATTGACTTTCAACTGGTGACACTACATCAAAAGAGCACTGATTTAAAGGATGGAAACTGCTGAAACATTCACTTCTGTGGTGCTAAAGGAGGACTAGAAAAGGACATGTTGGCCTTTCCCTCCACATTTCTGCTGGACCTGACCAAGTAAGTCTTTAATTCACCATTTAATCCACAGCGCCTGGATACCCTACTGGGTGATAAGTTGTGCTCTACAAATGAAGATAACACATCCAAACCATTGGAATTCCAACGGCACATTGAATGCATTCAAACAACCACCAATCATCCCAAGCCAATCATAGAATGTTTTCTACATCACGACCAGGCCCAAAAAGTAATAGCGCCTGCCCAGAAACAAAATGGGCCCCTCGCCTTTGGCATGCACTAGAGGATTTTTACCAAGATATTAACCTGAAGAGAAAGACGTTGCTGCTGCTATGGTCTTTTCATCATAGGTTGAAGAGAGGCTTCGAATGGTTAGAACTGGCTAGGACGCTTCTGATGATCAATGACAAACATACATAATTTAGTGAGCTGGAAGACTTGGTACAATTGCTGGATATACTGATTTCTCAAGCTTCTCTCCATTGTCAATTCCTTAAATGTTGCAATTCGAAATTGAGGTTAGCTAGAAGCTTTTTCGGATCCTAGAGAGCACTCATATTGAGTTATTTGCTCTGCCATAGCTCAGTCTCCTGCGAATTATTATCTCATTACCTCTTTCAGTTTCGAGAGAAAGTCAGTCCTGTGGCATTCAATAGCTACATACCTTATATTATATTCCTCTCAACTCATGTTGTCCTGGTAGACAAAGGGTAGATTTCGAATTTGTATTCACAGCAGAATTATTCTGTATTCTCACTATTCTTCAAAACAATTCTTTGTGATTCTGTGCAAATATTATTTTCTTAAGATTTGGTAAGATATGTGGATTTGGCAAAAAGCTGCATAAGAGAAGAACAAGTCATTTTGTCAGACATGTTTCCTTTCCCTGGAGAATAATTAAAAAATAGCCAACGGTTCAACATGAATGAGATGGAGGGGAACTACATTTTGTACCAGACATTAGGGGGCATATTTATACTCCGTTTGTGCCGAATTAGCGTCGTTTTTTTCGACGCAAATTCGGCGCAAAACTAACGCCATATTTATACTTTGGCGCTAGACGCGTCTAGCGCCAAAGTATGAGTAAAGAGCGTCATTTTTTAGCGTGAACGCCTTCCTTGCGTTAATGAGATGCAAGGTAGGCGTTCCAGTCCAAAAAAATGACTGCGCCGCAAATGCGTCGTATTTATACTCCCGGGCAAAAATCACGCCCGGGAGTTGGCGGGGCAGAAAACCCCGCATTTGCGCCACTTTTTAACGCCTGGGTCAGGGCAGGCGTTAAGGGACCTGTGGGCTCAAAATGAGCCCACAGCTGCCCTCCCATGCCCCCAGGGACCCCCCCTGCCACCCTTGCCCACCCCAGGAGGACACCCAAGGATGGAGGGACCCATCCCAGGGACATTCAGGTAAGTTCAGTTTTTGGCATAGGGGGGCCTGATTTGTGCCCCCCTACATGCCACAATGCCCAATGACCATGCCCAGGGGACAGAAGGCCATTGGGCAAGGGGGCATGACTCCTGTCTTTACTAAGACAGGAGTCATGTAAATGGCGTCTGGGCGTCGTTTAAAATGGCGCAAATCGGGTTTTAGCGTCAACCTGACTTGCGCCATTTTTAAGACGCCCTAACGCCATTTTTCCCTACGCCGGCGCTGCCTGGTGTACGTGGTTTTTTTCCACGCACACCAGGCAGCGCCGGTCTGCTTGCGCCGGCTAACGCCATTCAATAAATACGGCGCCCGCATGGTGCTTCAGAATGGCGTTAGCCGGCGCGAAAAATTTTGACGCTAAACTGCGTTAGCGCAGTTTAGCGTCAAAAAGTATAAATACGGGCCTAGATCCCTTCCTATAGATCCCTGTAAGTGGTTTTTGCAATCGAGTGTGTCACTAGGTCGGACCTCGTGTGTTAATACTTTATTCTTAATAACAATACCATTGGAACTGCTAGCAATTTGTTTGCATGCTGCTCTTCAAAACTGTAAATTACATTAATCAAAAAAATCACTTTTAAACAAAACAAACATGGATCTTTCAACTATTCAATAAAAGGGAATTAAAAGTAATATATGTCCATCAGCTCTTGCTTTCATCAGTCTATCATGCTGTGTTATCAATGACATGCAGATTTTTTTAGTCATGGATTAAAAAGCTGAGTACCGAGACTGGACTAGAATAATCGCATCTGAGCATGTTAGGGCTAATGCAGACAACCAGATCAACAAAAGTCCTAAAAGAAGTCAGGCGTGACTCCACAAACATATTTCGGCCACGTAAACATATGTTTAAAACAACGTAAAGGACAAGTGACCCATCAAGTAACTTCACAGTCGACAGATTTCATCATTGTATCAGCGAAGCCTAGCATACTTTAAAAGAGGTACACAGTCGCCCAGGTGCTTCTTTGCAAGCGGAGAGTGGAAGATTATAGCACCTCATAGATTTCTTACCAGTTGGATCATCACCAATTACGTCAGGGCATCTTCAATTAGTAGCATCTTTAACACAGCAAATATAACAGTATAGCAGATTAATTTCAAACAAAATCGCTAGTGCTGACCTGTTGTCATGTAAGTACTGCCTTCCAATGTCTAAGTGAAAGTGGCACATACGTGTACTCTCAGGGTCACAACAGTGGGATGTATGCCTTTCCCATTAGTGGCACGCCACCTTACACCACAATCTTCTGGTGAATGCAAATCAGGCTTGCGTATATCCTTTATTCAAATATTGCATGAGATTGAAAGCTACCGCTCTATATGGCAAAGCGTATGGTAACTATGAGTCTGACCATTTTTGTTCTTGAGTCAGATCCTTTAATTTTACGGACAAGGTTTACAAACATTTTGTGCTGGGTTTGCCTCCCAAAAATGTGGCAAAACAGCACAAAATGCTTTCCTTATTTGAAAGAAAGTTGCCTAAGAGTAATGTACATCAGTGCAAAGTGATGATTTGCTTTACTCTGCGTCAGGGGGCATTCCATAGGTGGGACCTGGGACTTCCCAAGGAACCACCCATCAGTTGTGACACAAACTGCTATCTACTAAGGATTGTAGACAGGTTTTTGTGCCCACAAATGCTGCCATTTTGAAGCAGGCATTAAAAGGAGAAAATCATCTATTTCTCCACTCTTTCCCCACTCTGCATGTGTGGTACAGCACACATTTGAAGTGGGAGATGTTTAAAGTTTATCTAGGCATGGTAATTTGTACTGTAAGGCTACCATTCCAGTACAAAACCTATGCTAGACTCACAGATACAACCTTGCACAATGGTGCAAAGGTGTGTGTGTGTTGTGGCACTAGGCAGAATGATTCTGTAGAAGCTTCAAAACCTAGGAAAATTCTAAGGCAGGAACTTATCAGAGAAGTTAAAAGAAAAAATAATTTTAACATGACGTAGAGACTACGGCCCTCACTACGAGTTTTCCCTTCCAAACTCGTACTGCCACCTGACATCCAGTGCGGCCAGAACACCGCAGGCCCTATTACTAGTTCACCGCAGGGCCTGAACATTGATGCCGGCTCATATTCGAGCCTGAGGGAATGTGGCGGTGCAGCGGGTGCACTAGCACCCATTGCGCTTTCCACTGCCCATAATTCAGGCAGTGGAAAGCATGATGGGGCTGTCGATGGGGGCCCCTGCACTTTCCATGCCAAGTACGTGGGCAGAGCAGGGGCCCGAATGAGGTCCCCGGCAGGCCCATTCTGCCAGCCTTTCCATGGCGGTCTAACCACCATGAAAAGGCTGGCGGATTGGGGAGCCGTAATCCCCAGTGCGGTGCTGCATGCAGCACCACTGTTGCGAATTACAACCACCAAGACCACCAGGCTGTCGACTGGTGGCAACCTGGCGGTGTCGGCACTTGAACCGTGGCGGCTCCACCACAGTCGTAATGTGGCGGTTGGATCACCACAACCCAGCGGTAGAGCTGCCATCGCAAGTCTGACGGCCTTGAGACCACCAGACTCACAATGAGGGCCTATATCTGGCAGAGCTAAGTTCAAGAGTCAAAATTGCAGAACTTCAAAACAATCTTTTATTCATAAAAGCCACAAGGGCGTAACCAGGAGTCACATACATTGTTCAATTATTATTTGCCACCTGATCAATTTGTCAAACATTACAGTTGAAATTCCAGTTAGAGTTTCATAACATTCGTACATAAGGTCAAATAGACAAACAGTTGCAGTAGTTACAAAATAATAGCCTTCGTGTGCCACATGGTGACCAGGGAGACTTTTCACTCTGATAAACAATACGTACGCAGAAAGGTAAATGTCTTACTATATTGCTCAAGCTAGCATGCAAGAGTACATCATGGCACTGTCCCCTTGTCAAGTCTTGCATCATAACTGCTTTCTGAGCATACACAGAGAAAAACAGTAAACATGGTTCATCTGAATTATGAACTTTTCAACAACAGGCTTCTCTTATCATTGAGTATCACAGAGCCAGGAAACCCACCATGGATTCCATTCCTGGTGTGAGAAAACAGGGCTGATTGCAGAGGCCCCCTAACTTTTTGCCCCCATTTTCCCCTTTATGCTGGTGTTTTCCTGACTCTGATGGTGCCCTGGGTACTGCTAACCAGTCCCAGGGCCTGTGCTCTGTGTAAAATGGATATGCAAATTAGGCTAATTATAATTGGCTAAGTTAACCTACCTATAAGTCCCTAGTATATGGTAGGGCATGTAGGTTTAGGGACCACAGCATAGGTGGTGCACACCTAGGTGCACTGCTGAGGTGCCCAGTGTCATTTTAAAAGCAAGCCTGCCTTGCTGGCTGCTTTTAAATTAAAGTTATATGCAAATTCGACTTTGGAATTAAAGGTACTTCCAAAGTCTTAAACTACCTTATTTTTACATATAAGTCACCCCTAAGGTGTGCCCTATGTGCCCCTAGGGCTGGGTGCCATGTAACTATAAGCAGGGACTTTAGAAAGATAGATTTATAAGCCCTGGTGAGGTAAAAACAGCCAAATTCGTTTTTCCCTCATTGAAGTAAATGGCCTTCATAGGCTAGAATGGGCAGACTTTATTTTAAATTTTAAAGTCTCCTTAAATGTTACATACCAAGAATTTGGTATCATATTAATTGTTGTAATAAATCCCACAACTTCCAGTTGTTGGATTTAATATAACTTGTCCAGGTAAAAAGTTTAGACTTTACCTAAAAAGTTGCCAATTTCAGCTCTGCATTGTTTTTGCTGCTGCGCTCTGATTGGCCACCCTGCAGCAGCTTCTGCCAGGCTGCCTTGATGAGGTGTGAAGTGGCCCGACTTCACACAAAGGAATGTGCTTGGGGGAGAGAATCTCCCCTCAGCATATGGTGAGGCAGGAAGGGGGAGGGCTGCCAAACTGGTCTTCAAAGGCAGAGAAGGACATTTGCAGCACCCAGCAACACCCCCACATCCTGCAAGCCCAGACAGCTAGGTGCCCCCTTGATTAGATTAGGAGAGGGCAGGAGAGGGGTGTGTTTATGATTTTTAGCCACACCAGTGGGTGGGCTCAGCCAGATGTAACCTCCAAAAATCAGATTCATCCATGTTGGATTTTTGGAGACTGTTGCCTTCTGGGATGGATTTTTGCCACACTTCCCAGGAAGTGGTCATCACAGGGGGACGACCCTGTCCCTGATTGGAGAACCAGGGCCCCCCTGCTTTTCACCCAGGAGCAAGGATAAAACTGGCAGACCTGCACCCACACCTCAGATCCCCACCAAATTTCAAGAAGAAAGAACTTAAGGAGAAGAAGGACTGCCCTGCTGGACCCCTGGCCTGCACCTGGAACCTGCACTCAGAAGGACTGCACCAGCTGCACACTTGGGCTTCACCACAAGAAGGACTTTGCCTGGCTTCAACTGGTTCAAGGAGGGACTCCCTGTTTGCTACAGGTGAAAAATTGCTAACCAGAGTCCCCTGCACCAACTCCTGAAGAAAGCGACCAGCTGACCACTGTCCAGTGGCCAAAAAGGAGTTTGCGCCAGGTGCATTCTGGGAGTTGAAGTCCGCACCCCCCAAGGACCATCACAGAACTTCTGGACCCTTGGGGTGAGCTGTGGACCCCAAAAGAACCTTAAAAGAACATCTGGGTGAAGCCCCAGAAGTTTGGAAAAGATTTGAGAATTTTTGGAAAAAAGCTCCAGAGAGGGACCGACCCGCCGCGGAAATTCTAGCCGGCTTGCCTCAACCGCGACCCGGCCTGACTTCGTGGTTCGTCCCGGTAAAGAAAAACATCCAAAAAAGAGACTAAGTCCGAAGGTAAAAAGTTGACCGGGACCTCACAGCCATCGTATCCGAGAAGGGCTCCATGGACGTCGGATCAAGATCCAGGTTTACCTCGGTCGAAGGATTTTCATCTTGAAAAAACGACTAAGTCCAAAGGTAAAAGTCTCCACCGAGGAAACCCACATCGTGTATCCGGACAAGGGCTCCAGGAGGTCGGATTCAACTGGCAGGTTCGTCCCGGTGAAGAAAAACTTCAAAATAAAGACTAAGTCAGAAGGTAACTTTTTAACCGAGGCCTCCCGCGACCTGTAGCCGAGCAGGGCTCCATCGCGGTCGGCCTGAAACTTTGACTTTGCCCCGGTCCTGGTGCAACCAGATGACCCGATTGGCGCTTTTTGTTTCTAAGCGCTAGAAAAATAATAATACTTTAAAAATTCATATCTCCGGTTCCCCTGAACCAATTTTATTCGTTTTTGTGTCATTTTAAAGATAAAAATATAAACTATTTTTATAAATTGGTTTTGGATTTTTAAACTGTTTCCTGTGTTTTATTTAATTACTGTTTTGTGATATTTGAATGCTTTACACTTTGTCTCCTAAGTTAAGCCTTGACGCTCGTTGCCAAGCTACCAAGGGTTGAGCTGGGATTAATTTACTGAGACCTAACTGTACCTATGTGGAGGTTGGTGGCTTGTTGCTAGGTGTAGGTACCTACCTGCCCTACCAATAACCCATTTTCCAACATAATTGGAAGCAGCGACGGGATCCTGTACTTGTGTTCAATATCACGTTACAGTTTTGGGTAAAACAAATTACAAATCCTTTAAATTGTCCTAGTGCAAAAATTGTTTTTAATTTTTAATTTGGATTAATTTCAATTATTGAATTTTTGTAATTTTTCTAAATTCTTGTTTCCAATTTTTGCAAAAAGTTTTTGTTGACACAAAACTAGGGAACCATGGAGCTTGATCTGGCTAGCCTACCCACACTGACAGTAGTCCAGCTTAGGGGGTTGTGTATTGAAAGAGGGTTGCCTGCAACCACTGATCTCAGGAAGCAAATCCTGATCACATCCCTGACAGCATGGGCTGAGGCCCAAGAGGTAGAGTCAGAAGAAGCTCCAGAGGAGGGAGAAAGAAGGGAGGATGCAAGCTCTAACCACTCAGGGGAGGGAAGGCATCTGAGCCTAAGTGAGGATGAGGAAGAACGGTCCTCAGTAAATACAGTCACTAGGGGCAGACCCAAAGCTAGTGGTGGGAAGGGGGTCCTTTCAGGAGGAGAGAACCCATCCATCAGAGAAAGAGAGCTGGAGGCCCAGCTAGCATACATAGCTTTGGAAGCAGAGAAGCTGGCCCTAGAAAAGAAAAAGTGGGCATACAAAGAAAAAAGAGATGGAAGCAGCGATAAAGAAGCTGAGGTGTCCATGGGTGGGGGAGTTTGCCCCAGATTACCCAAGGGGGTAGTTCCTGCTTATGTAGAGGGGGATGACATAGATAAGTGGCTGGAGGCCTTTGAGAGGGCACTCCAAATGAGAAGGGTTAGGCCTCAATACTGGGGTTCCCTTTTGTGGGAGTTGGTCCCCAACTCAGGGAGGGATAGGCTTCTCACCTTAAGGGGGGAGGAGGCAGATTCATACCCTAGTATGAAGAGGTGCTTAGCCAAGAAGTTTGGTCTGACCCCAGAGCAATATAGAATGAAGTTCAGGGACACCCAGAAGGTCAGTACCCAGTCTTGGGTTGACTTTGTGGACATTTCACTAAAGGCACTAGAGGGCTGGATTATTGGTAACAAAGTAGATACTTATGAGGGGTTATACAATCTGATCATGAGAGAGCACATCTTGACCAATTGTATCCAAGAAAGGTTACGCCAGCATCTAGTGGACTCTAAGCAGACCAACTCTAGAGAGCTAGGGGAGGCAGCTGATGAGTGGTTGAGAACCAGGGTGGTTGTCAAGTCCCAGGGGGGAGACTCCAAGAAGGGGGGGACAGGTCCCCAAAAACCTAAGGAGGGAGGTGGTAAGCCCACCACAGAGACTCCCTCTGTACCCCAGAACAGTAAGAAGGAGGAGAGTAAATCCCACTCTAACCAGCAGAGACAGTTAGACCCAGGGTTAAAAAAGCTCTTGGACAGTAGGGCTTGCTTTGACTGTCAGCAGACAGGTCACTTCAGAGGAGATGCAGCCTGTCCAAAGAAGGTGGTTAGCACTGGGCTGTCCAGTGTAGCCATAGAGGAGGATTCCTCAGATGATGAAGTCCTCCTAGCATTTAGCTGGGAGACAGGACCAGATGGTAAGCTGGTGATCCCTGAGGGTGGGAGTAGGCACTTCCACCACATTCAAGTGAATGGGATCCCTACCACTGGCCTGAGAGACACCTGTGCCAGTCACACTATAGTGAGTGACCGGTTAGTGACCCCAGACATGTATGTCCCAGGAAAGACAAAGAAAGTCAGGATAGCCACAGGGGAGGTCACCTCCAAACCTGTAGCCATAGTGCCCCTAGAGAGGGAGGGTATCCTTGGCTGGATTAGGGTGGTAGTCAGTGCTGACCTCCCCCTAGATTGTATCCTGGGCAATGACCTCCCAGAGGTGAGTCTGGTCCCAGATGGGGCGGTCGCCCAGGGCGCCCCCCCAAACCAAAGTCCTGGGGAGTCAGTCCCTACAGTTAGGAGACAGGGGTCCCCAAGAAAAGGAAAAAAAAAAAGGAAGGGTAGGCCACTCTTAAAGAGAGTTCCAGGGAGCCAAAGGCCTTCTGCCCCAGTAGGGGGGGAGCCCAGAGTTGGCACTGGTGAGGCCTCCCCTGACCCCAAGGAAGTCCTGAGTAGTCAGGCAGCTGTCCAGATGCAGGGTGTTGCCCCTGCACTGACAGAAGGGAGAGTGGAAGGAGGGTGTCTGCCACAGGAGGTGGTAGCCCCCCACTCTAGACAGCAAGAGGGGTGCCAGGACCCCAAAGTTGCCCTTAAAGCAGCTCAGCCACCTGTCAGTGGAGAGCTTAGGGTGTGGTTCTGGGTACTGACAGCTGTCAGTAGCCTCTGCTGGGTGCTAGCCTTCCTGGCAGCACTGTACTTGGCCTGGGAGGCAGACCCCAGGGCCAATAGCAAAGTAGGCCCCCTGACCCTGTTGGTCATGGTGGGGTTGCTCAAGTGTTGGGTAACCTCTTTGGGTAAGCTAGGTGTTGCCCTAGCAAAGTCTGGAGTAGGGGAGGTGGGCACCTTACTACCCAAGTTGGCAGAGAGAGAGGAGGAAGACCCTCCTGGAGGGAAGTTTCACTTAGAGATGGGTCCTTTCACTGTTGGGATGGCTTCACTACCCAGAGGGAGTGACCCTGACAGGAGGATGTAAGGCAGAGTAGGCCCTGCAAAGGGACAGCCAGTTTTCTTCACTGTCTTCCTCGCCTAACAAGCCAGGAAGACTCTCCCAGGGTTGGGCTGAGTCTCCTGGGCGTGTGGGCTGGGGGGGGGGTTGTGTGAGAAAACAGGGCTGATTGCAGAGGCCCCCTAACTTTTTGCCCCCATTTTCCCCTTTATGCTGGTGTTTTCCTGACTCTGATGGTGCCCTGGGTACTGCTAACCAGTCCCAGGGCCTGTGCTCTGTGTAAAATGGATATGCAAATTAGGCTAATTATAATTGGCTAAGTTAACCTACCTATAAGTCCCTAGTATATGGTAGGGCATGTAGGTTTAGGGACCACAGCATAGGTGGTGCACACCTAGGTGCACTGCTGAGGTGCCCAGTGTCATTTTAAAAGCAAGCCTGCCTTGCTGGCTGCTTTTAAATTAAAGTTATATGCAAATTCGACTTTGGAATTAAAGGTACTTCCAAAGTCTTAAACTACCTTATTTTTACATATAAGTCACCCCTAAGGTGTGCCCTATGTGCCCCTAGGGCTGGGTGCCATGTAACTATAAGCAGGGACTTTATAAAGATAGATTTATAAGCCCTGGTGAGGTAAAAACAGCCAAATTCGTTTTTCCCTCATTGAAGTAAATGGCCTTCATAGGCTAGAATGGGCAGACTTTATTTTAAATTTTAAAGTCTCCTTAAATGTTACATACCAAGAATTTGGTATCAAATTAATTGTTGTAATAAATCCCACAACTTCCAGTTGTTGGATTTAATATAACTTGTCCAGGTAAAAAGTTTAGACTTTACCTAAAAAGTTGCCAATTTCAGCTCTGCATTGTTTTTGCTGCTGCGCTCTGATTGGCCAGCCTGCAGCAGCTTCTGCCAGGCTGCCTTGATGAGGTGTGAAGTGGCCAGACTTCACACAAAGGAATGTGCTTGGGGGAGAGAATCTCCCCTCAGCAGATGGTGAGGCAGGAAGGGGGAGGGCTGCCAAACTGGTCTTCAAAGGCAGAGAAGGACATTTGCAGCACCCAGCAACACCCTCACATCCTGCAAGCCCAGACAGCTAGGTGCCCCCTTGATTAGATTAGGAGAGGGCAGGAGAGAGGTGTGTTTATGATTTTTAGCCACACCAGTGGGTGGGCTCAGCCAGATGTAACCTCCAAAAATCAGATTCATCCATGTTGGATTTTTGGAGACTGTTGCCTTCTGGGATGGATTTTTGCCACACTTCCCAGGAAGTGGTCATCACAGGGGGACGACCCTGTCCCTGATTGGAGAACCAGGGCCCCCCTGCTTTTCACCCAGGAGCAAGGATAAAACTGGCAGACCTGCACCCACACCTCAGATCCCCACCAAATTTCAAGAAGAAAGAACTTAAGGAGAAGAAGGACTGCCCTGCTGGACCCCTGGCCTGCACCTGGAACCTGCACTCAGAAGGACTGCACCAGCTGCACACTTGGGCTTCACCACAAGAAGGACTTTGTCTGGCTTCAACTGGTTCAAGGAGGGACTCCCTGTTTGCTACAGGTGAAAAATTGCTAACCAGAGTCCCCTGCACCAACTCCTGAAGAAAGCGACCAGCTGACCACTGTCCAGTGGCCAAAAAGGAGTTTGCGCCAGGTGCATTCTGGGAGTTGAAGTCCGCACCCCCCAAGGACCATCACAGAACTTCTGGACCCTTGGGGTGAGCTGTGGACCCCAAAAGAACCTTAAAAGAACATCTGAGTGAAGCCCCAGAAGTTTGGAAAAGATTTGAGAATTTTTGGAAAAAAGCTCCAGAGAGGGACCGACCCGCCGTGGAAATTCTAGCCGGCTTGCCTCAACCGCGACCCGGCCTGACTTCGTGGTTCGTCCCGGTAAAGAAAAACATCCAAAAAAGAGACTAAGTCCGAAGGTAAAAAGTTGACCGGGACCTCCCAGCCATCGTATCCGAGAAGGGCTCCATGGACGTCGGATCAAGATCCAGGTTTACCCCGGTCGAAGGATTTTCATCTTGAAAAAACGACTAAGTCCGAAGGTAAAAGTCTCCACCGAGGAAACCCACATCGCGTATCCGGACAAGGGCTCCAGGAGGTCGGATTCAACTGGCAGGTTCGTCCCGGTGAAGAAAAACTTCAAAATAAAGACTAAGTCAGAAGGTAACTTTTTAACCGAGGCCTCCCGCGACCTGTAGCCGAGCAGGGCTCCATCGCGGTCGGCCTGAAACTTTGACTTTACCCCGGTCTTGGTGCAACCAGATGACCCGATTGGCGCTTTTTGTTTCTAAGCGCTAGAAAAATAATAATACTTTAGAAATTCATATCTCCGGTTCCCCTGAACCAATTTTATTCGTTTTTGTGTCATTTTAAAGATAAAAATATAAACTATTTTTATAAATTGGTTTTGGATTTTTAAACTGTTTCCTGTGTTTTATTTAATTACTGTTTTGTGATATTTGAATGCTTTACACTTTGTCTCCTAAGTTAAGCCTTGACGCTCGTTGCCAAGCTACCAAGGGTTGAGCTGGGATTAATTTACTGAGACCTAACTGTACCTATGTGGAGGTTGGTGGCTTGTTGCTAGGTGTAGGTACCTACCTGCCCTACCAATAACCCATTTTCCAGCACCTGGTGATACAATTGCAATTCTGCACCAGCAATTGCAATTCCACAATTCTACACCAGCGCTAGAGACAGAGCAGAATAGTGACATATCGCTGTAGATACAGCGCTTTTATGGCTGTCCGCAGAGGAACTCCAGGGAGGCGCTTGCCCCCCTTGGATTTAGGTACAGCCTGGCGTGCAGGCTCACAGTTCAGCATAACACTACGGTAGCCGTAGTGTTATGCTGCCTCAAGATGGATGACGTTAAAATTATACCTCCCTCCTGAAAAAATGGTGGATGACCATAGACGCTTTTATGTTCTCTCCCTGTCATGCAAACACAGCGCAGCAACTTTGAGTGCTGCACTGTGTACTGTGACATCTTCATAAATCTGGACCTAAGTATGAATGTAGAATGCCTAGTTATGTTCCTTAATGAGTCGCAGAACTGGTAAAGTGAGATGATGTCATATAGGCCATTCTTCATGTTGACACGCCTAAATGTCTTGTAGGTGTCCACATTTCAGTTACATTTGTAAATGCTTTCACATTACCATTTACAGAATGAGAACTTGTGGAATTTTAAACCATTTAATTGGAGTTTCAATGTGAAAACCACAGTAGTACTTCAGACTTTCCATTACCATTAGTTGAAGATGGTCTTTACAATTTGAAAAGGTGAAGAATAACCATAAGGTTGCAAACCTTTACTTACACCTAAACCTTCTTCAAAACAAGGCTGCAGTGCGTGAATAAATTGAGGTGTGAGTCCAGAAATGCATTTCACCACATGTCCTTGTGGAAATGAAAAACATGAGACTTAAAGAGTTATGTAAATGTACATACATTTGTAAACTTCACAGATGAAAGTATGCATGCTTTTGTGAATCATCAAAAAGTCATACACCTGCTCCAGTTGAAGGACAAAAAACTACCAGGAATAGCATTACAGCCTTTCAGAATATCTTTGTGAATGGAGCCTACTTCATACCAATAACATTGACATGCAACACACTACACGTTCCAAGAAGTTCACACCAAGATCTGCTTTTAAAGGAAACTTTGGGTGCCTTTAAATGAGTAAGCAAGAGATCTTAAAAGCTTTTCTTTGTCGTGGGTCCATTTTAGGTTGCCTCTTGGGTACAGTGATAGCTTAACCTAGCCTGTGCCCTTTTACCCAATTATCATGCACTGTTGTTTTTATTCATTTTATTTTCTTAAAACTTTTAGTGGTATTGTCTTATTTCCAATATCGGCTGCTGTTCAGCGAAGGCGTAATTATCAGTGCTATGGATGACATACTTTGCATCATGTTCTTTTCCTCAGAATCATAAGAACTGAATGTGAGGCACACAGAATAATATTTTGTATTGCTGGCCCGAAGACTGCATAAAGAGTTCAGCGCTTAGGTACATACCCACTTCAGGCTCCTGTACATGAACATAAACATGTCCCCTATGAAGACATCTTGCAGGACAAAGGGCATTACTGGGTGTTGCAGGAAGGATGTCCATCCATGCTGCATGACGGTTTTCAGTAGACCTCAACCTTTGTGTCTCCATGGATCCTGATCTGGAGACTGGTAGTGGAGTGTTCTTCTCATGAACAGTGTATAGACAGATTTAGCTAAAATCAACATGCTATTGTTTAGGGGCTAGAGATTAGGCTTTAGGTGGGAATTGTATATTCATGTTATGGCAATATGTGTGTGCTATTTATATTCACATCTCTAATTTTCATAACCCTGATTTTGATGTTCCTCATTATCCTAATCATTGCAGCTCATGCATTTTACCAGTGATTGCAGTCTTTTCAATAAATGTATTGAAAACTGTTGTGCATCTCTTTTTTTGCCTATGTGTGTGTAAGAGACTTGTATGTGGAGAGAAAGGGGCAAGGGTGTTCCATAACAATTTGCCCTGAGGGGCTTTTCAAAGTTTAATGCAAGGCTGCCACAAATCACCTTTACTGATTAGGTTTTGGTGAGGTACTGCTAGTGAGCCAGCAGGTTTGGGCTGACAGCTGCCAACTGGTGTGGGAGTGACTCAGTCGCCTACAACAGAGAGGTGCTGCCACCCGAAATCTAGCAGTCTTGTCAGAGAACAAACGTCCATATGACATGGCACCACCAATGAGGGTGTAGGCACTAATTTTACAAGTCTCCTGAGTATCTCTGTCTCACACACACTGAAGTTACCCTAAATACCATCACAGGGAGACGTCTGTGGTTTTTGGGGCAATGCTCCTTAACTAAATAGGGAGCACCTATGTAGGCTGGTGGTTGTTCATAATTGAACCATGAAGGGATTTTTTACCCTTGTTGGTGTTCCCAACCCTTACACCTATTCTCAAATATGGCAGACCCTGTGAACATCAGGAATAACTGCAGACAACCGCTCACGAAGTTTCTTTTAGTCAAAGGTTTAACAGAAGATGGTGGGGATGTCACATTGGCCGTGGAAGCCCAACAACACATATAGGACTGACATTTTCTATTCCTGGGTCCATTTTCTTGAAATAGATGCAGATACACATACATTTCATGCATGCAGAATAGCAAATGTACCACAACAGTACTGAGTTTATCAATACTTAGATAGACCCCTCTCCTATCAAGAACATCAAAACCTGTCAAATGGCGACTTTTGACATGTAGGTCAACCCGTGAGATTAGGTCCTTTAAGCAAATACCGGACCAACATGGCCCACACTGAGCACTTAGACACCACATCCCAATGTGCAGGTTATGACAGTAGCTGAAGTACGCACACTTTACAAAGATCTAGTAGCAATATATAGATGAGTAATACAATCCGTGATGTGGACTTTGAACACCACTCCAGTGAGCTCTGCTCCAGCTACTCACCAATTGGCTGTTCGGGGAATTAATACACAAATATAATGGAAAAAAAGCCCACACAGCGGGAGAAGATTAGTTTCTGGATTGCACAAAACACAGAGCAGTGTTTCTTCATATGGGACCCCAAGACAAACACAGAAGCCTCACAATGTGGTTGCAGTTCGGCATGGTTCCCTCATTAGAAGACTGTAGCATTTGGGGTTCAGTCTTTGCTGTAATCTACACTACCATGAATGCCACCCTGAGATCTGCCAATTTACCGGAACTGTTAAAACAAATGAAAAATGATCATGGGGCCACCCAGGCCCTGGATTTGGAGATGAAACTGATGGTTAATTTTGACACAGTGTCCTCAATCATTTTAAGTAACATTAAAGGGGAAGCAGCCGCACTGGCCATTCACCAACAACTCTGACAGGTTCCTCAACAGGAACAGAAGCATGAATTGCCAGCGATTATTTCCGAAACCTACACTAGTATAGGACAGGATAGTCTGGGGTCAAGACCAACGAAACCACAAATACATAGTACCACTCAGAAGGACGGTACTAAACAAACACAAGAGGGTTCTAAAAATGCTGGAATAAACAAAAACAAAACAATGACAGAAGAAGTCAGAGAAGAAAATGTCTGTAACCTGAGACGTCTGAAAAAAGATATTATCTCTGAAATAGAAAAACTTTAAAAACTCCCGATAGATACCAATAGACTGAAGCACTTTCCTCTGGTTTCTTTCAGGACACACCAGACAAATGGATTGAGAGAGTTGGATGGTCGGAGATGCGCAGTGACTACATGAAGCCGAAGAAGGACTCAGAAAGTTCCTCATAAGCTTACATTAAAAAGGAGGATAAATCCCCTCAACATAAACCCCAATTTTAAAAGAAAAAGATGGCTGCAATTTCAATAATAAATGCCAGCCATGCTGAGAACACTGTTGAAGAACAGGATGTGGGTTGCGACTCGGCTAGACAGCGTGGCAGAGGTCACAATTTTCACCAGAATCTTATAGATCATCTGAATTTGACAGCAACTAACTACTTTCACATCATTGAGACAACGGAGAGGCACGTCTCCCCACCCGACAGGGTTCATGAATTAAGTATCCAGATAGATGGAGATGTAGAGCGCACTATTGAAGTAATATTCTGGGCAAATTTAAACTGATATTTTATTGGTGGAAAAGGATGGACCACCTCAATTTGTCCACAAACTCCCACCTGAGGAACATGTAATTTTGCTTTCTTTCTCAGTCCTGGTTCCATATGCGGTAAAGGAAGCCTGTGCCACTGATTGGGCTCTGGTGCAGGCTCCCTCACTGTATTGCAGTCATGCGGGTGGGATAAAGAATCCCCCTACCATGTAATACCAATCAGATCTTCACCACAGCCTCAACCTCAATATCCTCTTAAACATGAGGCTAAATCTCCAGTGATAGAAATTCTCACACAACGTGGGCACTAGGGAGTAATTGAACCCCGTGTCTCTCCAATGAATAACCTGTTAGTCCCTGTTGCCAAACTAGATCATTCATACAGAATAGTTTTGGATTACAGACATTTAAATGGTCACATACACACTTATGCAATACAAAACACACACCTCACAGCACTACTTAACAACCTAGTTTGCAAAAAATACAAACCAACCTTTGATATTTAAAAAAAAATTTCTGCTAAAATATAGCACCTGAAATTCAAGATGTAAGTGATTTTAGCTCATTAGGCTCGCGGCATCACTTTTGCTGATTACCCCAGGGTGTTAAGAACAGCCCTGGGTTGTTCTCAGCCCAAGTAACATCAATACTACATGAGATTGATCCCAAGGTATTGTCTTATGTGGATTATATTTATCTCACAGATGATAACCTCAACATACATCTGGCCAGGGTGGATCAGAAAACTAAAATTGCTTTCTTAAGTGTCCTATTTCTGGGATATTAACTATCAGATGAAGGCACGAGCCTGGCCACGCACTTTCTAGTAAAAAGTGCTCAATTCAACCTCCTAATACCATTAAGAAAATGCAGTCATTGCTGGATTTCTTTAATTTTGGCAGAATAAACATAGCTGATTAATCACAGTGCACCACACCACTATATAATTTAATTCATTCTGATTTTTCAAGCAAACACATGACAACAAAACAAACATGGACATCAGAATAATTGTTGGTGTTGTCGGCTTCCCTTATGTCACATTCAAAGAAGGTGACACGGTACCCATAGAATACAAATCACATTTGTATTCCAATGCAGAACAACATTTTGCACCAACAGAGAAAATACTGACTGCTGTTTAGATAGCCGTCATCAAGGATAGGCCACCAATGCAAGGAAAATGCATTATTGTTGTTACCCCAGTGCCAGCCCTGGAGGAGGTCACCAAAAGCTAGCACTCCAAACACAAAAGCATTATATCCATGTTGGATTCAATGTGAAACCTGCCTGGCTGCCACTGAGGTTGATTACATCTTTGACCCAAAATATTCAGTCCCAGGAATTCCTCCAATATGAACAGGAGTACCCCGCACCTACTAACATATTGCCATATTACCGAACTGTCCCCTACACTGATGGTTCAGCACAACCCGCTGTAGGTGCTAAGCATGACTACTCAACCATCTGTGCAGTTGTAAGTGGAGTGATGAGGCAAGGCACATTCCATCCTCAGAATACCTACATGCAGACCCTAGGGGACCGCACTGCACAATTGGCAGACATTATGGCTCTTGTCCTGGCACTGGAACATATGGAAACTGACTTACCAACACTTATTGTATGTGATTCATGTTTTTGTGTCCAGTCCTATAAGATCTACTTAAATCACGGGCACCTGAATGGCTTCAGAAATTCCAGAGGGAACACCATCAAACACAGAAACATGTGGGGGAGGATAGCTGACTTGTGGGACAGACTACCAAAAGCTCAGGTAGCTCATACATTGGGCCATCAATGTGTAGAAGTACATGTTGTAGGAAACACTTTGGCTGATAAAGTTGCCAAATCTGCTGTAGTTACGGTTTCTGTTGCTGCAATAACTCGTTCACAGTTGAGGTAGGATAATGAGACATTGGATGTTGTGAAAGCTTTGGCTAACAGTGAGACTTTAACAAAAGCATACCTTGCTAAATTTTCTTACCATCTCAGTGCTCAGAACATTGCATTTGCAACCATTCCAGGGATGGGAGATCGTGTGATCCTCAACCAAGACCATAGAAAGGATCACATCAAAGCAGCGCATGAGGATGTTGCTTTTGCTCATGAAGGTGTGGTGGCTACAATATCACTATCATAAAAACACTTTTGGTGGCCCGGTCTTTACAAGCAGACCAAGCAATACGTCCTTTATTTTGACATGTGCCAACAAATTAAAAGGTCCACCATTAAACACCCACTTCAAACATCCCTCCTAATTTCAAACAAACCACTATAATGTGTGTCCCTGAACCATTGTGGTCCTTACAACCTGATGGTGAATACAAATACATCTTGGTCCCTCTTGATTCTTGTTCTAGATTCTTGTTGATATGGCCACAATGGTCGGCTGATGCTTGAACTGTTACTAAAGATTTGATAGTCTTTATCTGTACATATGTGGTTGCAGCATTCAACTTGGAGCTCTGCCCTGTCTTTGCCTCTAGAGCATTCAGGTATGCCATGGGAAGGATGGGTGTTCAACTCCATTACTCCTCCCCCTATCATCCTGAGGGAAACAGCATTGTGGAGAGAATGAACCAAGACTTAAAGTACTCCTTAACAGCAAGACTTATAGGTTCAGGCCATAGTTGGCTTCATCACCTATATGGGGTCCAGAGAGCATTAAATATTCTGGCCAGAAGGTCCTTGTGAGGTCACACCCCATACAAGGTACTTTTTGAGATACCTATGCATGTACCTGATCTTGATGGTTCTTGCGCGGTGGCAGCAGACTCACCATTTGATATACATGAACATGTTGCTGTTTTACACCAATTCTGTGATGAGAATTCATCCACTTGTGCCGCCACCTTGGAAATAAGGGATTTATCAAAAACATCTACAGGCTGGATTCCTAAAGTAGGGGTTCTTAAACATGAAAAGATTTCTGTGAAGAAGGAATTCGGCCCATCCTACAGAGCATCAGTTCCTGTCCTGGTTCCAGAGAGAACAGAAATGTTTCCATTAACAACATAAAATTGCACCATGTGCCTGACCCTGCACAGTAGACCCAGAGGTTCTTTGGGAAGTACCCGCCCCCTCTCACTACTGAACAGGATATACCTCTAGAAGCAGTAAACAAAGTTTCAGCCAACACCAATGCTACAATTGCCTCCTCAAGCATGGGAGGGTAGAGAATAAGTTTCTGCTGATTCCTGTCAACACTTCATTGAACACTGTCCTAGATGGGAAATCATGTTATTCCATATTGACCCTGACAGATGACATCTTCTACTATGAGCCACCACAAATGGTTCCATCCACCAGCTCTGCATCGGTTCCTGTGTTTGCACAGACTGCTTCTGGTTATTTCATCAACATAGATGACTTTTCTGTTGACTCATCTGCTTTTGCAACTGAGACTATATCAAAGACATGTAAGCTGTACATTGGTCTTACTAACAATTATTTAGTTTATCCTTGGTACTATCTGTGGATATTGTTGACATTGTTTGCCTTTCTGCTTTGGTTTGGGTTCGTATTGTGTTTTTCCTTCTTATAAATGATCATTATCTTCCTGAATGCTCTGCCATTTAACCGATGGTTGAGGTTTTGACACCTTACCTATTTTCTCATAAGGTCCGGAGAGACTTGTCCTTTGTGAATATTTCAGCTGTTCGATTCCAGATGGCATTGTGTGGGATAAAGTACAGTTTGACATATACGCTCCTACTGAGGTCATTCAAATTCCATATGTGTTTAAAGTTTCATGAATGATGTAATTACACCTGGTATTGTTTCCGATGACTGGGATGTTAGAACAGTTGATTCCATGCTCTCTGAACTTGAATATTACACTGTATTTGAAAGTGAAAATGTGTATATGAACACAGCGAACTAATGGGAAATGTTTTTAATCAACTTTATGAACATTCCTTTCTGCACCGAACCAGTCCCCAAGATTAGTTTACAATTACACACAGTGAGAAAATTATTCAACACCACCTATGGGAAGTCCCAAACCATACACAGATATGTCTGCAGATGTTATTGTGCATAGCACTAGCATTGCTGTGTCATATTATTTGAAACTGCTGACTTCCAAAATGAGGAAGTTATTGCTAACGACACAAAATTAATCTACTTAGATTCCTTTGTTTCATGACTTGCTTTGGAAGGCTGTGAGTAATGCAAGAACACTATTGAATTAAAAAGTGTATGAGGATCAAAAAATTGGCATATACAGGGTAGGGGAGCTTTGTTTAGAGCATGCACCAGCCCTCTATAAATTATCTTTTTGAATGACACCTTCCAGCAAACATCCTTTTTGGGATTAGCAAAAATAAAATAATTAAAAGCACCCAGTATGCCCTCAAATGCTAAATTTCACAATTGGCAAACATTTATAAATCTCACCAAAGAACAGTTAACTGCTTGGCTTCTGAGTGGTAACTTTAATTCCTCACTTTCGTGTTCCAGTAGGTGGTTATTGTGATCAGTGGGCACAAATGAGTGTCAAGCACGTTTTGTAAATTCCTCTGGGGGCTTCAGAGCAAGCCGGACACATCATTGCTTTCTCTTGAGTCAACACTCAGGCACTGTCACTACATACAGTCTGGGTAAACTATGCCAACAATGCCTGTGTTCCTCTACTTTAGGATTTCTAAAAGAATATCTTAGTCTCCGATCTGAGGAAGTCAATCTACAATATTTCCTGTTATGACCCAGGAAACCACGCTCAAAGCGTTTCCTATATGCCATGTGTTAGAAATGGGGTCTTTGGTTGGCAGTCAGGTTACCCCCTGTCCAAGCAAGGACCCTCACTCTAGTCAGGGTAAAAGAGAATCAGCCTCAGCTAACCTCTGCTTGCCCCCTTGGTAGCTTGGCTTGAGCAGTAGGCTTAACTTCAGAGTGCTAGGTGTAAAGTATTTGCACCAAAACACATACAGTAACTTAATGAAAACACTACAAAATGACACAACACAGGTTAAGAAAAATAGAGAATATTTATCTAAACAAAACAAGACCAAAACGACAAAAATACACAATACACAAGTCAAGTTATAACTAAAAATGCAAAAAGAGTCCTCATGTAATTTTAAACACACACTAACGCTGTTAGCGTGAAAATGTACCATGAGCGCATAAAAAATAACACCGCACGGGCGACTGTGCATCAAAAAGGGCTTGTGATGCATCAATTTCACTCACGAGCGAGTCCTTGCGTTGTTTCTCCTTTAGTCAGGTCAGCATGCGTCGTTTATTCTCTCCAAAGGAGAGTGATGCGTCGATTCAGTCAGCACTCCCGGGTTCAAGCAGGCCTTGCATCATTTTGACATGCCGAGCCATGTTTACCTCTGAAATCCAGCCGCACGATGATCTGAAAACCACGCAGCAGGGGTTGCGATCTCACCAGCCTCCGTCAGCGATGCTGTGCGTTGTTTCTCCAGCCCCGGGTGTCGATCTTCGGGTCGCGTTGCAGGCGAGTGTCGACTTTTAGCTGCGAAGCCGGCGGCGCATGGATTTTTCAGCTGCGGATCGGAGTTGCGTCGATCTTTTCCACGCATGGCGGTCTGTGTGTGGATTTCTGACTCTTGTTCTGCCATCTTCTCCTTTCAGGGTCCCAGGAACTGGATGGGCACCACTTGGCAGAGTAGGAGGCTCAGCAGAGGCTCCAGGTGCTGGCAGAGAGAAATCTTTGCTGTCCCTGAGACTTCAAACAACAGGAGGCACACTCTAAATCAAGCCCTTGGAGAGTTCTTCACAAGATGGAAGGCAACACAAAGTCCAGTCTTTGTCCTCAATCACAGGCAGAAGCGGCAACTGCAGGATAGCTCCACAAGTCACAGGCAGGGCAGTTCTTCTTCCTCAGCTCTTCAGCTCTTCTTCAGGTAGAGGTTCCTCTTGGTTTCCAGAAGTGATCTAAAGTCAGCGGTTTCGGGTGCCCTTCTTATAACCATTTTGTCCTTAGAAGTAGGCTTACATCAAAGCAAAGTCTCTCTTGTTTGTGAAATCCACCCTTGTCCAGGCCAGGCCCCAGACACTCACCAGGGGGTTGGAGACTGCTTTGTGTGAGGGCAGGCTGTATTGCTACATGCACTACGTGCAAGGTGAACAGTGGTACAGGGTAAGGGCAATTAAATATACTATGGACCATTGGCCTCTGCTTCCATTTTACATTGGCTCACAACTCCATTTTGTCGAGTCTGGTTCTGTGCGTAAAGCACTGTTCTGTGTTTTTCCACAAGCTTCTGCAAGCTGCAGGGTGGGGTGTTTTTCTGCTCAACTTCGCTCCATCTGCCTGGTACGGAGAACACTATTTACATTCCACGAGCTATCAGTTAGAACAACAGGGGGATGCGCCTGTACTCAATGAGGAATGCAAGCTTCACCTTGGAGCCCTCTTCTGGGAACCAGGCCCGTTCCGAGGAGACGTCTCGAAGGGTGAACAAGGTACTGTCGATTGCACAATTTGTAAAGGAGGGGGTCTTTTTCTAGAAAAGACTCCTGGGCGTTAGTAAATACTATAAAGGTCAGGAGTCCTGATGGACTGGTTTAGGAACTCTCTTCTGGGATGGACGCAACACCAGGAGGTCTGATTGTCCCGAAGGAGACTCCCTGCGCCAGTCGATTTGGGTTCCGCGGCTTTGTGTGCGGCGGAGGGATGCAGAATCTCTTTTCGGTGAAGCCTTTCAATTTAGAAGCATTTAAGCATATTGTGGGTGTGTGTAAAATGCACTTACTCTTGCGGTTATTCTCATGTTATTTTTCATGATACCACAGAGTGTTTATATTCCATGATATGTTAGTGTGGTCAGTTTTGCTATATGAGAACTTGCCCCATAAATAAACTTGATTATTCTACTTACCTCCGGTGTGTGAGAGTGATTGTTTCACATTGTGCCCTTATCTATCCTGAAGTGCATAGTTCTGTTATTCTGAAGAGTGAAGCAACACACGGGCGCAGCCCTTTCAGGTGTGAATGACCACTCCTCCCCTCCCTCCTAGAAGAGATGGCTCACCAGGAAATAACCCAGACAGGGAATCCACAAACAGGAATAGTCACAGAAATGGTTTAAGCAAGAAAATGCTCACTTTCTATAAGTGGCATTCTCAAACACACAATCTTAAAATCAACTTTACTAAAAGATGTATTTTAAAATTGTGAGCTCAGAGATCCCAAACTCCACATGTCTCTCCGCTCCCAAAGGGACTCTACACTTTTATCAGATTTAAAGGCAACCCCCATGTTAACCTATGAGAGAGATAGGCCTTGCAACAGTGAAAAACAAATTTGGCAGTATTTCACTGTCAGGACATATAAAACACATTAGTATATGTCCTACCTTAAACATATACTGCACCCTGCCCTTGGGGCGACCTAGGGCCTACCTCTGAGGTGTTGTACATGTAAGAAAAGGGAAAGTTTAGGCCTGGCAAGTGGGTACACTTGGCTAGTCGAATTGGCAGTTAAAATCTGCAGACACAGACACTGCAGTGGCAGATCTGAGCCATGTTTACAGGGCTACTAATGTGGGTGGAACAACCTGTGCTGCAGGTCCACTAGTAGCATTTGATTTACAGGCCCTGGACATCTATAGTGCACTGTACTATGGACTTACCAGTAGATCAAATATGCCAGTCGGGGAAATCCATTCAACAATACAATTTACACAGAGAGCATGTGCTCTTTAGCACTGGTTAGCAGCGGTAAAGTACTCAGAGTTCTAAAGCCAACAAAAACAGGCCAGAAAAAAATAGGAGGCAGGAGGCAAAAAGATTGGGGATGACCCTGCATAAGGAAAAAAGTCCAACAATCACATACTGTGGGTATTGCGCACTTTTTTAAAGCTGTCAGCTCTGGATTTGTTAGCACTTTTCAGACCATGTTTGGAGTAATACCTGCAGCCATACACTCACTATTGTTGAGTGTCTTTGGAGGATTCCATATAACTGTACCACTAATTGGTGGAATTCTGCTACCTCTATTTTTGATACACTGTGGCTGTTCGCTTCCAGCAAAGCTTAGTGATGGAGCTACCATCAACCCAGCTATATTGTGAATGCATGATGCAGTATTTTGGAATTCCCTTGCTTGGTGAACATTTAGACCAGTCTTGACATGTGTGCAGCCAATCTTCCAATGCATCTGGTGCCTCTTCAAATGTGCACCTATTGTGTGTCTTGCCGTGCAGCCTGCACCTCCTTTGGGCACGGATCTGCTAATGTTCTCGATGAGGGTTCATTCAGGGACTTGCCCATTGAGTCTCCAGTTGATTCCTGAGTCATCCCATGAGCCACTGCTTGTGGATTTGATGGCTCCAAGAACATCTGGCACAATGGAGGGTGTTACATACGCAATTCAATCTGCACCAGAGGCTTCTGCACACATCTGCTCCATGGATCCTTTTGCCAAGACCTTGAACAACTGCCGGTGTGGAGTTCTTCCTGGTCTCAACCTCCCCTGATGACATTGGAGATTTCTTGCAAGAATATGATTATTTTTATTATTGTTTTTTTTTTTTTAAAGCAAAATGTGACACTAAATTGCCTTTTAATTTGGCCTGTCTGTTGTCCTGCTTGGCTTGTTGATTTAGACATTTGTCTCTTATGTTTGTTTTTAGCTCTGCTTTTACACTTTTAACAGAGCACTTTTTATCATTAGGGCTTGGACTTCACACCCTTGATCCGGCAATAGGGCAGGGTGTCATGTGTCCATTTTAGTTAGCCACTTGGGCACAGTGATGGCCTAGCGTAGGTTTGCGGCCTGCGCCCTTTTACCCAGTTAGCATGCTCTGCTGTTTTTAGTCATTTTATTTTCCTAAAACATTTAGTGGTATTGTTTTATTTCCAGTATCAGCTGCTAGTCTGCGAAAGCATCATTATCAGAGCTATGGATGACACACTTTGCATCATGTTTTTTTTCCTAAGAATCATAAGAACTGAATGCAAGACACACAGAATAATATTTTGTATTGCCGGCCTCAAGGCAGCATCACCAGTTCAACGCTTAGGTACATACCCATATCAGGCTTCTGTATATGAACATAAACATGTTCCCTATGAAAACATCTTGTAGGACAAAGGGCATCAGAGGGGGTTCTTGCCAGAATTTCCATCCATGCTGCATGCTGGTGTTCAGTAGACCTCAGCCTTTGTGTCTCTATGATCCTCATCTGGAGTTTGGCGGCGTGTGCTTGTCCCAAGGTAATGGGGGTGGGATGTGCTTCTCATTGGCACTGTATGGACAGATTTGGCTTACATTGCAATGCTCTCATTTAGGTGCTAGAAATTAGGCTTTTAGGAAGGAATTTTATATTCATGTTATGACAATATGTTGGGGTTGTTTATATTCACATCTCTAATTTTCGCAATCTTGATTTTGTTGTTGCTCTGTAGTGTGGTTAGTTTTACGAATATTTTGCGCATTAGCTTCAGGCTTTAGGCCTTTGTGCACTTTGCCCTAAATGTATTTTATTCATTTGCTGACAGCTTAGAGCCTCTGTGCACTTTGCTCTAAATGCTTTTTATTAGGCTTCGTACTGTCATTTTACGAAATAGCCAGTTCTACGGTATTGTTTTTTATTCATATCACACTGTTTTGCCTACTTCAGCACTGAGGTTCTTCATAACATATTCACTCTGTGCTTCGGTCAAGGATACAGTCTGGTACATTGCCGATAGACGTGGTAGGAGTTTAGATTTGGCATTCCTGCGTAGGGACATTTTGTGATCACGATGACATGTTAGTTATAAAATCACTTCCTTGTCCCAATACATGCAAGAGGGAGATTCCGACCAGGGAACCACAACTAGACGCTGACTGCCTCGTTGCAGATGCTGAACCAAATCACAGGCCTTTGCTCAGGTATGAGGGCGTATGTTCCCTAGTGGTTCAGAAAGGCAAGCTAGAAGCTTAACATGCTGTGCTCTAAATAGAACAAGCAGAGGGAGAGTAGAAACTGTTAGGAATTATGATAGCTTTATTCTTATGTTTTACTCTCCTGGTGACTATCTCAATCCTACTATGTTGTATTGTTCTGGTTATTGCGGCTCACGCCTTATTTTCTAAAATACAGTCGTTTTATTAAAACATTATATAAAACTTATACTGTCTTTTGTCATTTGTATATGAGACCATATTGTAAATGAGAGAGTTGGTTTGGATCTGAGTGACCACGACTTCCCTGAGAAGTTCCAAAGATGTCATGCGCTCGGCTGCCCAATCATCTCTTCCCCATGGGAGAAATGAGGCACTGCTAGTTAGCCGGAGCAACAACCGTATTTATGGTGACAGAGTTCCTTACACGTGGGTCAGACTCAGTCCCCCACACCGTTATCGATCCTGCTGCCTAGAAATCCAGTAGTCTCATTTAGGATAATGAGAGCCCACGCGACAGCTCATTATCCTAATCAGCGCACCTCATGCATTTAACGATAGAATGCAGTCTTTTCAATAAATGTATTGAAAACTGCCCTGCATCTCTTTTCTAGCCTATGCATGTGTATGTGGAGAGAAAAGGGTAAGGCTTGTTCCACCATGATTTTCCCTGATGGATTTTTCAGAGTGCCATGCAAGGCTGCCACAAATCACATTTACCAGTTGGGTTTTGGTGAGGTACTGCTAGTGAGCTGGGAGGGTTGGACTGACAGCTGCTACTGGTATGGAAGTGACTCAGTCACTTACAATGCAGAGGTGTTGTCACCCCAAATCCAACAGTCTTGTCAGAGAATGAGATTCCGTATGCCAACATGACAATCATGACCTATAGGTAATTGTGTATCTCAGTTCTACTTGAAAAAGTAGACTGTCAGATTTTCTCTGGAATTTGATGATGCATTAGACCTCAAGTGATGAAGATTTACTTCTTTTGTCTAATTGTTGCCTTTAAACTGTAGACAGAGGGCCTCATTTAAAAGAATCGATGGGTCAGATTTCTTGCACCTGCTGCAATTGCCCTAACGACTCCATGGATGTACTGTATTTACAATACAGAGCTCCTTGGTGCATGTTTTCATGGATGCGTCAGAAATTCTGACACACCTGTTGAGCTAAAGTGATGCATTGCTGGAGTTGCATCGTAAAACTGACTAAACTCCAGCAATGTGTCAAAACATAGAGGAGAGTCCTATGTTACAAGCCCAGCATCGATCCTTAGGCCTGGTCTGAGCAGGTGTAACAATTGTGAAGCAGTCAAATCGCAGAGTGACGCAGTGAAAAGTTGTAACTTTCACTCCGTCTGTTCTGCATGTTTTTTAAAGTGGGAAAGCCTAACCTCCATTCATTACACCTGGTATAATGTGAAACAGGCCTCTATAATCTGATGCATTGGGCCCAATGCGTCAGTTTTTAGATACAGAGCAGTATGAAGCACTGGTTGCACCGCAGCTGCGTTAAAAAAATGAAACAATGGCAGTGCAAGCTCCTTGTAAATGAGGCCCTCAATGTCTTTCTAATATCATACATTTCCTACTCTCATGTGGTACAAGAGATTGTTGATAGATCATGCTTTGTAACAGTGTAACAGTGGCAAAACAATCACAGAGACCTTTTTATTTTTGTCAGGATCAAAAAAGGCATTTCAACAAGAAGAAGAATAGGTAATTACTTGGTTCCCAACTAAGAGACATTTGCACTAAGTGATGATAAAAATGTACTGAGGTAATTTATAATCAGGTTATACAGAGTGAGAACCAGCACAGATTGCATAATTGAGCAGGGTTGATCAGAAAATTATCTAAATATAGATGAGCTAATTTTATGTTGACAGGTCACTTGCCTCTACCAGCTAAGTAAAGGACAGCATGCCGAATACACATTTCCTGATTGTGTTGCCAGGAATAGTATTGCCATAAGGGATTTCAGAAAATCTGTTTCCTGTGGAAGATACTCTGTTGTTGCAGCCAACTCAGCATTATTTTGAGAAACAAGGCCAAAGGAGTTCCTTAATTTTTGAGAAGCAGTATAATAATAACCTGATGCACAGGGGATTTTAGCTTTGTATGTAGAAAATCGGCCCAACTCCCTTCCATTGCTAATTTTCTATACTCACATCTGTCGTGACTTACATCATTGCATTGAGGAGGGACAATCTGCAATAAAGGTGGCAAGCCTGTTGTCAATGAGCTACTGTTTTGATTGATCACTTTCTCCACCTCTGTCAGATCTGCCATCTCTAAATGGGGTAAGGAACCCATTTGGCTGGTATAGTGGGAACTCCACCAGTTTATGGTGACACTTTAACTACACCACTAAATTACCCTCACAGTATTACTTTTCTATGTCACTCTGGGAAAATGCTGATGAAAATATCAATGACTGTAATATGGGGGCACATTTTGGGGTGGGACCTTCTTAACATTGTCAGTGTTCACTAAATTGTTTCAAATCACCCACTTTGAAGTGACTGCCCATCAGTGTGGGCATTGCAGCTCCCTGTTTTATTTTGGAGAAACTGGGTAGTACAGGATGGGTTACTGGCAAGATGTCAGACAAAGTTGTGAGCAGTCCCTCTTGAACTTCAAAGATTCCTCATCAGCACACAGACAAATAACTTACCACTATGCTACTGTGACTCCAAACATCATGGGACCAGTTCAGGGAGGCAAGAAAATTCCAGATATTTCTGTGGGAGGAAAATGTCAGATGTTTTTTCCACTTCAAAGTGGGCACCACGTATGAAAATGGGGCCCTCAGACCCACTCTTCAGTTCACCTCTGGACCTGTGGAGGGAATCTCAGAGAACTGTTCTGCAGGCTACAGCGTGTTTTGTTCTGCAGAGGACTGCCCTATTGCTTCAGGAGGATTGCTATGCTGTCTGAGACCTGCCCTGTGCCCTAAGTAGACTGCCTTGTTGCTTGAGACCTGCACTTCCGTTTCAATATAGGACTTCCACAGTGACCCCAAGGGTTAGTTGACAGGCATTTTTTATCAGAGCCTCAAAGACAGTAAAGGTTTCAACCATCTTGAACCCATAACTGGTCCCAGGCAGAGAGAGTTCTGACATTCAAAGTGATGCCCCTCCAGTCCTGGATCCTTTGAAGTGGTGCTAAAGGTGACCAGATAATCTACATTAAAATATTTGCGACTACTAAAAAATAGTCTGAAAGTAGAAATCTACACTGTGACTTAGTCTAGCAGCTCCCTGTCAAATATGTCTCTTCCTCGAACAATGTCATCTTCCTTGCCCCACTGAACATTACCTTCTCAGACATTTATATCCAAATATTCTTCTAAGTCTGACGGTGAGAGGAGATCGAGCCTAATCCATACAGTATTGTGTATCCAAACTGCACTCCAGTACATTGGGCCATACGTTTTTACCTTGTCCTGGTCTTGCGCGACTAGACATCCGCAGTTGTCACTTTGTTCTTTTATACACTAGAGTTCACTAAAACCTTTGAAGAGTTATAACTCTAGTTTCGCTGATTGGATTTTGTTGTTTTGATTTCAACTAATTTATTAGATTTTACTCTGTTTTGCTAAATTGATCTGGGCTTTTTCTTGTATTGTGTTTTCACTTTGTTACTGTTTGAGTGCTGAATAAATACTTTACACATTACCTTTAAATTAAGCCTGACTGCTTTTATGCAAAGCTACTAGAGGGTCAAACACAGGTCAATTTATTGTTTTTTTGTGGTTCACCCTGACAAAAATTGTAGCTGTTGCTTGATAAGGGCTCACATCCTCCTCTGCCAACAACCCAATTTCTCACAGAGCTCACTGACAAAGTTAGTCTTGGGTACTTTAGGTCTCAGCCTTGAAGTGCCCAGGGCTGACTGTCAATTTACAAAGCCTTACACCTAATTTTCCCAAATTGTCAGAGAGTGGGGTGGTCTCAGGATGTCTCACTTATCTCACCTCATCCTATTAAAAATTAGGAAAGTTTCCTCTCTCACTGGCTGATTCTTGACAAGATTAGCCAATGAGAGGAGGTGGCAGGATCTTCCTGTCTCCTCTGACTACTTTTCCCTCCTGCCAAGGCAAGTGCTTCATTGAAAGCTTGTATGTATGTATGTATGTATGTATATATATATATATATATATGTATGAATGTATATGTATTTGCGTTAACAGCTTGTGAGTGGGTGGGTGTGTAAGCATGTAGGTGTTTGCGAATGGGTATGTTAAGTGCGTCTACGAGAGAAACTTGTGTGAGTATGCATGCCTTTTTGTACTTGTGAGTGGGTGGAAGTTAATATATGCTGGTGTGCCTGCCTCACAACTTTTACATTTAAGCATCTGCCAACTGCTACTTAGCACATCAGGGCAGTTTGTCATAACGAAATGCTTGCTTAGCTATTGGAATCATACAGACACTTTGCGTTCATAACCACTGTAAGTAAACTGAAAGCTTCCATTTTCGATTGGGAAGGTGTAAGCCATCTTGCCTTTTAGCTGGGCAGTATATATTAAGGTCCTGGCAAGATTATGAATCGACAGCTAGAGAAAGCCTGCTGACCCAAGCCTTTGAGGAGAGAGTGAGGTGGAAAATTGGTGAGAGGATACAATCTCTTAGAAGGCTGTCAAAAAACTGGTTCGCAGAGTTCCTGATTTCCACTGTTACTCTTCACATCTATGCATATACCTATCTTAAATTGACTAGCAATGAGTTACCAGAGGCCCTGAAAGAAAGAAAGAAAATTGCAATCGGGATGATTCCTATTAAATTGTCCCCTAATTAGATTATATACATTATCCACCTATCTAGGTCCTAAATACATTTGCTAAAAGATGGACCCACAGAAGGTTTGGGGAGTGATTTTCCTTACCGAAAGCTTTGAGTTGTAGGTGTTGTTCATAAAGGAAATCCAAAAGGTTTTACACCTGACAGTCACTGAATTGGGAACAAATTGCCAATGATTGAAACTGTATATCAGTGTTATTCATGTTGGATGAGACATTTATGTTACAAACTATGTGAAAGAAATGGAGTTCTGTCTGCAGCAACTGTTAGTAATCAGGCACTGTAAACTGCGAGATGAAACATGTATTAGAAATGGGATCTCTGTTTCCAAGGCAACAGACCAAGTCTCCTAATGCAGGAATTAATTGGCAATATTTCAAATATTAACAGCCTTATGTAAAAAGAGGCTGTCATATATAATTTGTGTGCTTTTGCTGGGTGTCTCAGAGCATATTCAAACATACGAAAAAACGAAAAGATTGTAGAAGCTGCATTGATAAAATAGAAATAGAAATCTAAAAAACAATGGGATTGAATGTGCAGAAATAAAGATGGTAAGGGAAAGTATGAGAGATTCCACTGTTACAGAAGCGTGCTGGGAAAATAAAATATAAAAGCATTTAGAAATAAGGATTTTAACTGTGGCAAAAGTATGGACGAAAGTCGTCTCATGGTACCGGTATGCGGTGCTCTGTTCGACTGTCTCTGTCCTGCATTGTCTTTTTCCATGTGTGAGCTCGACATAGTGTGACTCCACCGGAATTACTCCATAACTGTGGTACATTTTGACTGGAAACTAATAGGTTCTGCTTGTTATGGGTACCAAAAACGTACTTCTGCCCCTAGCTATGGTTGGGACTGTCCACTCACACCAGGCTTTGAAGAAAGTGGAAGGTTGATAGCTCCCTATTTTACTACAATGGCATTGGCCATTTTGCTTGCACCAATGAAAAGAAAGTAGTCTACTGGGCCTTTCCTGAGATTGGGTACATTCTCTAGAGCAACAAGATTCGGGGTGTGCAGCGGTGGCTCCTCCGCAATGGAGGAGGAGCATCGCCCTACTGGCTGAGAGCCAGCAGCTGAAAAAAAAAACAATATTTCATATTATTTTTCAGCTGCTGTCTCAGCTGAGACAGCGTGTGAAGGGAGAGACAGGGCTGGGCCATGGGAGGAGGAGTTGAGTGGAATGCACTTAACTACACATGTTAGTTTGGTGGGCTGTCTTAGGCCGGCCAAAGTGACAAGCGCACTTAGGTTTCTCCAACCCAGCTGTGTAACATAGCTGGGTTGGAGAAAAAGTAGAGACTCCTATGCAGTATCTGAGCTGCAGACCAAGCCGCTCAGACCAATCCTGGCACTGCTTTTTTGCTAGGTATGACATGAGAGCAGCACCATTATTGCTTGGAAAGCCTCTGCTGGTGTCTCAGGGACTGCTGGGACAACATCAGCAGCAGGAATAAGAGGAGCGAGGTGGCGGGCAGCCTTTGGACAGGTAGGTTTCTTTTTTTTATGTCCCCTGTCCTGTCCCCTCCCCGCCTTGAAGTTTGCAGCTGTCACCACTGGTGGTGAGGGGAACGTATGTAAAGAGTTTTCAGCAAATAGCAGTTTTCCCCAGTTGTTCTTCTCTGCATAGTTGGCACCAGAAACAATGATAATTGGAAGTCGAGAATCAACAAACTGACCCTTTGGCACTCTAATGCATCACCATTGTGTTCAGGAATGCTCTGTGCATTTTAAGAAGTGTATTTCAGGGTCCCTTGAGATTTAGGCTCAGTTTGCTTGATGCACAACCCCTGAGCTCCAATCGACTGACCTAGCCAGTGTTGCACTCTAGCCACTGGGAAAGTAGGGCAGAGGTCAGGCAAGAAATATCAAGCATTGCATCAGTCTGTCTGCCAACTCAGCCCCATTAATGGGTGTAGTGAAGAAAGCAAATAGTATTCCTGAGAGTTCACTAAAACTAAGAAGGCCACCCTTACCTTTCCTGATAGTATGGCACTGACCATGTGACCGTAATATTCTAACACCTTGGAGGAAAATGCCCTTTTTGGATGGCTCCTCCTGACTTTTTGCTCTAGATGTTGTTGATTATGACTGCAAAAATGCACTGGAGCCTGCTAACCAGGCACCAGTGCCTTTGTCAAGTACATTAATCCCCTTACAGTTCCCTTGTATATGGTACCAGTAGTACCCAGGGCATGGGTGTTAAAGGGGTCACCAGGGCCTGAAGCACTGTTTGTACCACCCTGAGTGTCCCAAGTAAAATACTAACCACTGGCCTGCCATTGCAGACAGAGGCAGAGATGCAAACTGCTTGAGCTCGTTCAAATTCATATGTCCCTATAGTGCATTTTGCATGAAAGGCTAATATAAGTGAAAGAAGGTCCATAGGATAACATGGTCTGGCACCCGGACACACCGGAGGCCACCAACTCAATTATGGCCCGCCAAAATTCTTGTGTCGAGGTCGAGTTGGTATGGGCCTAGAAAGATCCGTAGGGGATGCTCACTGAGTTGCCCAAGTTTTCCTGGGCTCTGGCAGCCAGCTCAGGGCTGCTGCTACCAAGACAGAATCTGACCCCCTGGGCAGTAGTATACACTCCCAGGTGTCAGAATAATGCCCTGAACAGGAAGGAAGTCACACTGCCTCTCTCCCTCCCCCCTCCCAGGAGGGCTAGTGAAGTGGTGCATCAAGGGAGTGAGCTTCAGAGGGCACAGTGCCTCTGGTATGCAAGCAAGCTGTCCCTTGGACACAAACACCCCGAGAAGACTCCGCCAGAAGACTAGCCACACCTCTGGAGTGTGCAGCCCAGTCTGTACAGCTGAAGAAGACTTGTGCCAGTTTTCTTAGAGGCAAAATAGCGGGATTTGAGTAGAAAAGGTGCCACAGCCCAATGGATGCAGTCACTTCTGGGGTGGATTAGCCGCTGGGGTTAGTAGCTCATTGGCTACTTGCACCCACACCCCTAACATGCCTAGATCAAGGATTTAAGGGGCTCCCCTGGCACTGGAACCTCAGATCTGCAACAACTTGCAAAGAAAGGACTAGAGGAGACCTGCATTGACAACATTAACAAAAGACAACAGGAACAAAATGCGTGATACCTTGAACCTGTGGCACCTTCCTGGAACTGCTCAACTGTGGCTCATCCTTGACCAAAGACTGCTTCCTCCAGCAAGAGGAAACCTTTTGTGAGCTAAAGACAAGACCATACTCTTTTCCAATAGTGAAACTAGCCCCCTGCCCACCGCAGGCAAAAAGCACCTATCAGAATCGAAGAAGCGCTGGTCATCAGGCCCTCCAAGGGATCTTCCAAAGACAGGTGGTCCAGTGCATTGCAGAAAGTGTAGTCCAGCTCCCCCACAAGTTTCAGGCACCTACCATTTTCCACTGTATTTACAGAAGGGGAGATAGCTTCTCCTTCACCTTGCCACTGTTAAGGCTTGTTGGTGGCTGGTGCATGTTATCACCACCTTTTACTCGATGCTGCAACTCGAGGGCACACAGCATCACCTTAATCTAACATCAACTGAGGCTCCATTATTGAGTTTTTGCATCTGCTTCCTCACCTGCTCCATCTTAATGGTAAAACCAGCAACTGCAGCTTTCTTCAGCACCAAGGATAACCAAGTACACCTCTGCACCTGAAACGACCAAGCTAGAATCCTGCATGGTGAATCCTTACCCAGGGGTCCACACAAGCTTAACCCCCAGTGGGCTCCTACAAACTCAACTTGGAAGAGACCGAGTGACACAAGTAATATTTTCTAGCACCCGCGGCTCCCTGGTCCCGCACCAAGGAAAGGCAGTACACTTCTGTGCCGGAGCCCTACGAGTCAGATAAAATTGGTCACAGCTTGGTCCTGGGGCCCACACACCTTAACTATTAGTTCCTCTGAACTCAACCCACAAGTGACACAGGGGGTCATTCCGACCCTGGCGGTCCATGAACGCCAGGGCCGGGGACCGCGGAAGCACCGCCAACAGGCTGGCGGTGCTTCCAGGGCCATTCTGACCGCGGCGGTAAAGCCGCGGTCAGAAAAGGGCAACCGGCGGTTTCCCGCCGGTTTACCCCTGGCCCAGGGAATCCTGGGATTCCGACCCCCTTCCCGCCATCCTGTTCCTGGCGGTTTTTACCGCCAGGAACAGGATGGCGGGAACGGGTGTTGTGGGGCCCCTGGGGGCCCCTGCACTGCCCATGCCACTGGCATGGGCAGTGCAGGGGCCCCCTAACAGGGCCCCATGAAGATTTTCAGTGTCTGCTTTGCAGACACTGAAAATCGCGACGGGTGGCACTGCACCCGTCGCACCCCTACAACTCCGCCGGCTCCATTCGGAGCCGGCTTCATTGTTGAGGGGGGTTTCCCGCTGGGCCGGCGGACGGCCTTCTGGCGGTTGCCCGCCAGCCCAGCGGGAAAGCCAGAATGGCCGCCGCAGTCTCTTGACCGCGGTGCGGTCATTCGGCGGTAACCGCATGGCGGGCGGCGACCGCCGTCCGCCGCGGTTGGAATGACCGCCACAATGTCACCAGTAATTTTACCTACTGACCGCAATGATAACGTTTGGCAGTTTGCAAATGTATTGATTTTATTTTCACTATAAACCCATAATTCCGATTTTACATATCTGATTTACATTGCTTTGGTGTTTTAATTTATATAAAAATCTGCTTTATTTTTATAAATTGGTATTTGATTTCTTTGCAGTCATGTTGTTGAGCGAAGGAAAATATGTCACGCTTAGTTAGCCTATGCTACCATCCATTTTTTCTGTATGGCGCCATTTTATGACATTTTAGTATATTCATTCCTTATGTTGCTTTTGTGATGTTTTGCCTAAGCAGGTGTTCTTTTGAGAAACAGTCAAACGTTGGTGCGTGGTTGCTTGCATGTGAAACAATAAAGGTTTAGGCTTGACCGGATAATCTCTTGCATGTAGATGTTCTTAACCACCAACTGCAAACACCTTAAAATATGTCCTTTTGGTACGAGAACTGTGTGTGGCTGGGGGAATCTCATGCTTAGAAACTTTGCATAAGGGTGGGTTGGGGGAATTTCCATTGTCCGAATCATGTTGCTTAAAGGCTTTGAGCGTAAAATGTATAAAAAGACTGTGCTGAATTGTGTCCGCGACAGTTCCCTCTCAGACATCCTAAGTGTCTGAAAGACGGAGCCCCACTAATGAATGTAATACATGTGTCTCTTTACTTCACTCCAATGTCGATCCTCATTTGAGAGAACCCGTGGACAAAGGGTGTCTCTGCACCAGTGGGACCCTAAAAATTCCACTTCCACAATGTCAATTACTTATTATCCATGTTGGTACTCTGATTGCTTAACACATGTTCCTCTGGTAAAGGCTGACTGCTCTTTGCCAAACTACCAGGACTGAGCTAAGGATTTATTATTGTGAATACAAAAGACCATCTTGGAGTATTATGAGAGTATTACATAGTGAAGCCTAACCAGCATCATTGCACATTTCTTCACTTTGCTATGCACCGTATTATATAACCATACGAAATTCATGTTTGGTTATATTTCGACCCTAGACAGTCCTAGAATGTTCTAGTTTTCTGTGTGAGTTCTTATATTAAACCTAGGCCTCCCGGTTTTATGGTATTTTATTTTTTACTCCTCCCTCTGAATATATCCTTATTTATTGTTTGCTAAATTTTTTCATTGTTTACCCAAATTCATTTTGGGGTTCTGTGAAACAATTAGGCAGAAACTAGTAAATTTCAACATTTGTTGAACCAATTAATAGGCAAGACTGTCAGCACAAGCCCAGAGATGGAGTTGCAATCTCTGCACACCAGCAACTTGCCAAAAGCTATCAAGCACCTTAAAAGCAGTATTACCACATGCTCAACCTTCTGGCTCCCCCCAAGAACAACCCAACAGCAAGAGCCCAACCATAGGCCAGTTGGACACAGAGGAACTCAGACTGCCAAAACAACATTGTAACCAATCAAAGCACAAACGAAGAATGAGTTAAGACACCACAGAGACAGACATCTTCAAATATGCCCTAGTAGACTCCCACCAGCACATGTTCAGAGCCCCTTCACCACAGTTGAAATCTCTGAGACCATAAGGACCATCCACTCAGGGGCCCCATTGACTATAGCCCCCACCACACCTTCACCAAAGGACTCCTACTGATCTGTGAAGCACTATCACCGATTCTTAGTGCCTTCATCATCTCAGCCACATTCCCAGACACCTGGAAAAATTCCATGATTATGCTCCTCCTCAAGAAACCATCCCCTGACCCATCCATGTCCATGCTTTCCAATAACACTTTAATCTCCCTCCTACCATAACCGGCAAAGGCATAAAGAAACAAGTCAACCAATGCCTCACCAACTACCTCTGCAGCCACCAGCTCCTTGACGCCATGCAGCTTGGATTCAAAGCCAATCACAGTACAGAAACAGCAACCATTGCTGCCACAGAAAACATCTGCATGATCCTTGATGGAGGAGACACAGCAGACCTCATTCTCCTGGACCTCTCTGCAGCACTTCACATGGTCTCACACCCCACCTTCATCAGGTGCCTTCATGAGATTGGCATCCAAGGACTTCCTCTCTCCTGGATATGTTTTATCTTAATTGATAAAACACTCACTGTCAGTCTGGCATCCTACTTTTTGAAAGCCCACAAACTCATGTGTAGAGTGCCTCAAGGCTCATTACTCATCAATACCATCTTAGACGCATATATGATCCTTCTGGCCAATGTTATCTGCACACATGACATAAACATCCTCTCCTATGCCGAGGACAAACAACACATACTCTCCCTATCGGATAAGACCCTCAACAGAAAAAGCAAGTTCTGTGCAACTGGATGAAAGCTAGTTGTGCAAAGCTCAACATGACAAGACAGAAGTAGTGATCATCTGCAAGAACTGATCACCATGGGACTCTAACTGGCAGCTGGCCAAACTTGGACCACACCTGACACTCATACGAGGAACCTCAGAATAATCATTAATTGCAAACTGGACATTAACGTACAAGTCAACACTGTTACTGCATCATGCTTCTACACCCTGAAGATGCTTAGGATGATCTTCACATGGACTCCAAGCAACACTAGAGAAACTTTCCCTTCTGCTTTCATCACTAGCAAGTTGAACTATAGGAACACGTTCTACACCAAAATCACCAAGCAACTTACTAGAAGATTACAAACCATCCAAAACTCGGTAGCTAGACTCATCTTTAACCTCCCATGCACAATGCATATCAAACCACACCACACATCAGAGAGTTCTTCTGGTTCCCGATACACAAATGCACTTATTTGTAATTCCTCATGCACACATTCAAGGCACTACACAACTTTCGCCCAACCTACCTGAACAGTCACATCTCCTTCCACCAAACACTTAGGCACCTCCTCTCTGATGGACTCTTACTTGCCATATACTATGCATACACAGAAATGGATCAGGAGGACAGACATTTTCTGACATCACTCCTAAAACATGGAACAGCCTCATACTCCACAATAGAGACTCTTCCTCTATTCTTGAATTCTGCTAGAAGCTGAAGACCTGTTTTTTATTTTTTGTCCTCATTTTCCTAATCAACTTCCATCTGTCAGCCCAACTTCTTTGTGTTCTGCCTTTCCGTCTAATCAGGAAACCGAGGGTTGACTTGTCTTCGAAGTTTATAGTAACCTTTTGGCTCTAACCCATTCAAGCTGGGTTTCCAAGATTAGAGTCTGATGTAATCATAGGACAATTAGATTAATATTCCTCTGTGGCACTATGGCCCTCATTATGACATTGGCGGTAAATGCCACTTACCGCCAAGGTGACGGCTGCCAACATACAGCCGCAGTGGCGAATATCCGTCCACCATATTATGACAAACACATGCCAATCTGACGGAATACTGCCACATACACAAATCTACCAGCCCAAAGGTCAGTGCTAAAGTGGCGGTACCAACACCCATACCGTTACGTCAATAAAACAACACCCACAGATTTATGACCCACAAATTACCATGGCGGACATTCAACGGCGGTAAACCATTGGTGGTACACACCGTCGTGCTCAGAATGGACACCCGAATACAAGACAACACTACATTGGCCAAAACCGAAATCACACACCAGCCACTCATACACACACCACACACACGCACAGCACCATAAAACACACACCCACATTACACACAACCCTTTATGAACACCAATTATTGCAACCAGACTGAAACCAAGACCACTAAGACAACTACACACACACCACAAACCCACACACACCCGTCACGCACCCCACATCCCACACCCCACCACATTACTCAACACCCTCCCACCAACACACACCACACAACACCCATGTTTCCACTTAGGCACCCCCGTTTCACTGACGAGGAGTTGCGGGTCATGGTGGAGGAAATAGTCAGGGTAGAGCCACTACTGTTTGGACCACAGATACAGCACATATCTATTGCCAGGAAGATGGAGGTATGGCAGAGAATCGTGGACAGGGTGGACGCCGTGGGACAGCATCCAAGAACAAGGGATGATCAGGAAGAGGTGGAACGACATACGGGGGAAGGTACGTTCCGTGGCAGCAAGGGACCAGCTCGCCATATAGAGGACTGGCGATGGACCCCCTCCTCCTCCCCCACAGCTCACAGCATAGGAGAAGCAAGTCTTGGCAATACTGCATCCTAAGGGACTCATTGGAGTAGCTGGAGGACTGGACACTGGTGAGTCAATATTTACCATTTATCACCCCCCATACCTGCATGCCATCACATGCCCCTCACCTTCACTCCCATCACTCCTCTACATCCCACACACTGCACCTACACATATGGCTAAACCCATTGCCTAGCCCTGCATGCTATACCAATGCATGGACAGCCCTCCCAGCCCTGCACAGACACCCATCACAAAAGCATGCACAGCATGGAGAACTAACACTCCCACAATACATCGCCATACACAAGCAAAGGTGGCAGGGCAACAGCAACGATAGAGGGGAAGCCAGGGATGTACAATTTGTCACAGACATGAGGCATAATACATTACTTACATCCCCCCAGGTGCACCAGCCAATCTCAGCGAAGAGAAGGTGCCACGTCTAACCAGTCCCCCAACAGAAGATGCCCTCAGTGATGACAGTAACTCTGGACTTCAGGATCTAGATGAACTACCTGGCCTATCCGGGACCACTGGTCAGTCAGACACCCCAGCCCACTCACAGTACACCACAGAACCCCTCCATCAGTATCCATCACCACAGCACCCACCCAGCATTCCCACACCTCTGTCCCCAGGACACGTCAATCAGCAGTGTGCCCACCTGTACAGGGACCCTAGTCTACACCTCAAACCCAAGATAATCAGGGTCCTGGGTTCAGTGGCAGTGGACACACCGTTCAGGGGACAGAGGCACAGTTCTACAGGGTCACTGGGAGGACCGCTGTGTGCCGGGGGAGGACAGGCCCAGGGAAATGACTCTCCAGGAGGCACTTACTAATGTCCTGGGGGCTTACCAACAATCCCAGGACAAGATGGGCCAGATCCTTACCAAAATGCAGGAGAACAGGCGGCTGCAGGAGGACCACCATCATGAGATCAGGGAGGATTTGCAGGCCCTCAACACCATTATGATCTCCATAGCAGTGGTGCTGGCAGACATGGCCAACATCATGAGGGAATGGACAGCACACCAGCGGGTCCCTACCACTAGCCAGCCTACTGACCAGCCCACCACATCTGCTACAGCTAGTGGACCCCAGCCCACTCACAGTACACCACAGAACCCCCCCACCAGTATCCATCACCACAGCACCCACCCAGCGTTCCCACACCTCTGTCCCCAGGACACGTCAATCAGCAGTGTGCCCACCTGTACAGGGACCCCAGTCTACACCTCAAACCCAATATAATCAGGGTCCTGGGTTCAGTGGCAGTGGACACACCGTTCAGGGGACAGAGGCACAGTTCTACAGGGACACTGGGAGGACCTCTGTGCGCCGGGGGAGGACAGGCCCAGAGAAATGACTCTCCAGGAGGCACTTACTAATGTCCTGGGGGCTTACCAACAATCCCAAGACAAGATGGGCCAGATCCTTACCAAAATGCAGGAGAACAGGCGGCTGCAGGAGGACCACCATCATGAGATCAGGGAGGATTTGCAGGCCCTCAACACCATTATGATCTCCATAGCAGTGGTGCTGGCAGACATGGCCAACGTCATGAGGGAATGGACAGCACACCAGCGGGTCCCTACCGCTAGCCAGCCTACTGACCAGTCCACCACATCTGCTACAGCTAGTGGATAGGAGGCACTGCCACAGGACCCACAGGCCACCAGCACCCCTCCCCCTGCAGAAGGTAAACCACCCCACAAACATTTCCTGTGACCCAGTCAGAAGCCAGAGACACTTGCCAAGACCAGGACCACCACCAGGAAATAAGACCTTCCTGAATGTCCCCCTTGTGTCCCACCCTGTTGCCTTGTCCACTTTGAACTGCTTTTGCTCCCCTTCCTATGGACATTGGACACTGGACCTGTGCTACAAACAGAATGGAACCATACCCTGGACTTTCCTCCACCATCACACCATTCCATTGCACTTTCCCATCAATTATTTGCGCTACAATAAACACCCTTGAACACAATTCGACTGACAGTGTTTAATGTGATGAAAATGTGCATTTATGAAACAGTCACATCATGTGCAAATGATCTTAAAACTGTGATAACATACAATTAATGACCTGTAGCTCTCTGTAGTCATCACATCAGTACACTGTTGTAATATCACCAACATCTGCAAAATGAGAAGCCATTGGTGACAGTAAGTAGAGATGTAAAGGAAGTGAATGCCATCCTACTACAGCCACACAGATAAAACAATAGTCGGAGGAATGGTCAGTTACACTGTCTCACCTATGTGTCATTAGAAGTACTGACATATGACTGATGTTCTGTTGTCCACATCCTCATCCTCTGGCTCCTCATCCTCACTGTCCTCAGGGTCTACTGCTGCCACAAGGGCATTTCAAGTCTCCATCTCCTGCAGAGAAGGCACGTCATCTGAGGGCCAGGTTGTGCAACATGCAGCATGCAACTACTATCTGGCAGACCTTTTCGGGTGAGTAGCACAGGGATCCACCTGTCAGATTCGGGCATCTGATACTGGACTTCAGGAGGCCGAAGGTCCTTTAGATGATTTCCCCTGGTTTGTCCATGTGCATCATTATGACAATTCTCAGTTCCTGTCCTGGTATTTCTCACAGGGTCAGGAGCAACAATAGGTTTGAGTAGCCTGAGTAACCTGCAAGCATTGAGGGACAAACGTGGTATGGTGTTAACAGCAGAAGCCATACATTGACATACAATGGGTGGGCACTCAGGCACACCTTTTAGCCACACTCTGTGCCTCTGAAGTTGTGCCATCACTTTGGGATGCTGCTATTCCTCAGAACAAGGGTGTCATACACCGATCCAGGATACTTGGCAGTGACGTGGGAGATGTACTGGTCCACCAGGGACACCATTTGCACATTGAGTGGGTGTAAACTCTTCTGATTCCTGAACACAGGGGACAAACGCAATATTTGTTCTGTCAATCGTAAGCCCACTGTCACTACGAAAGAACCAGTTGCCAGGAAATGGAGCACTGATAGGACTTGCACAAGAGGGGGGGAATCCCAGTGGGATGACGAATAGCTGATAACAGATCAGGCTCCAATATGGCACACAGCTCTGTGATTGTGGCCCTGTCCAGTCTATAGGTGAGTACTATGTGCCTCTCCTCCAGTGTAGCCAAGTCCACAAGGGGTCTATACACGGGGCTTGTCTCCTCCTCCTATTCATCCACAGTTGTAGGTATCTAAGGGACTCAAGAGTGAGTAGGCTGTCACAGTCTGTACAATGGAACCACCACCTCAGTGTACATAGAGAATTAATGTGATGGGACAGTGGTAATGGCAATGCACGTGCAATCAACGGCAATGATACAGTTATGGATTATCTGGAAGATGTCCACCACCATTATTAAATGGCAACCACCTGTTCTGTATGTAGGACAGGTGGAAGTGAGGTAACTGCGCCGACGTTGAGCGTTGTGGTGGAAGGTGGTCTCGCACAGCCATGCAATTCCTCATTGGCTAATATGGGGCTCTATGGAGTACGGTGGCCAATGGGGATCAGCAGCGGCGGTGACGGTGTACACCGCCGCGGACGTGACCTCTATTTTCTATTTAAATCCTCACTTGATTCCTGACTTTCCACAGGACAACACCAACACTGTGTGTGCTGCTGTGACCTGTGTCTGGAACCTACAAGGGCCTGTGTGACCGGGGAAAGGGCCCCTGCCTTCACTTCAGAGGAGTTGGAGCGTTTGGTGGCAGGGGTCCTACCCCAGTATGGACTGCTGTATGGGCCTCCAGACCAACAGATGAGTACATCTTGGGCACGATGCATGTGCCAAGGTTGCATGGAGACGAGTGTGCAAGCATCGTGTCATTTGGGGGGGGAGGTATGTCTGTTGCCAGTGTACATGGTCGGCGTTGGGTGATATGTGTGCCAATAGAGATGGAAATGGGATTTGTGGGTCATATGTGTGTTACAGGCTGGATTGTATGTGTAATGGTATCCTTTCGTCTGTATTGCCTCTGCAGGTCAGCGCGTGTCAGAAGAAGGGATTGCGGCGTGCCATAGCCAAGAACGTGAGGACCCTGGGGGTCAAAAGCAGGTGGAGCACCCACTGCTGGAAAATGTGGGACGACCTGAGACATTGGGCACGGAAGACCGCGGAGGCCCAGCTGGGGATGGAATCCCAACGAGGAAGGGGTGCCTGTCGGAACCTGTCCCCCCTGATGGCCCGCATACTGGCGGTGGCCTACCCAGATCTGGACGGGCGCTTGAGGGCATCACAGCAGCCACAAGGCGGTGAGTACAGTGGGTGTAACTACAGTCATTGGTAGGTGACATGGGATCCGGGTGGTGGTTGTGTCAGTTGGTGCCCCTTAATCCCAGGTCAGACATTGCAGCGTGACCCAGCTCAAGGGTAATGGGTGTATAACAAATTCAGGAAACCTAGCTAGGTATGTTCCAGATCAGACAGGGCTTAGTGGATCACAGGAGGGCTGCAATTGGTGGTGTTTGGCCCTCATCTTGCTGTGCCACCTAGCCAATTGATTGCCAGCGTGGTTCATAGTGCTCAATCCTGAACCCTATGTGTGATGGTAATGTGTATGCCAACTGTAATGTTGGTGCTGTAATTGGCCCAGTGCTCCCTTTCCCTCTCTCCCCCTTTTTTTCTTCTGTCCTCCTGTCCATGTGTACCTTAGCATCATCTGGTGGAGTTGCAGGGGCACCGGCGACTGAGGGAGCTGCATCCCACAGGACCCAGGAGGCACAGTCCATCGATGCTGAGGGAACCAGTGGGACAGAGGGCGAGGGGAGCACTACGATGAGGACAGGATGTGACAACACTGACTCTGAATCCTCCTCCGATGGGAGCTCCCTGGTGGTGGTGGACACCTCTGTGACCACCCCAGCTCCAGGTACAGCCTCCATCCCCGTACCAGAACTGCCCTCCCAGTAGTCCCTCACTGAGTTTCCTGTGCCCACTCACCCAGGAGTGTAGGCATCTCCTGCGCCCCAGACACCTCCATCCCTGCCCCAGTGAGCTCAGCTGCCCTGAGTGAAGAGGCCATTGACCTCCTGAGAACCATCTCTCTAGGGCGGTCAACCATAGTGAATGCCATCCGGGGACTGGCATCCCAGATGCAGCAATGCAGTGCATTCCTGGAGGGTATCCACGGTGGATTGGCGGCCCAAGAGATATTGTTCCAGGCTCTGGCCTCCCCTCTGATGGCAGCCATTGGCCCTGTTCCTATTGTCCCCGCTCCAACTTCCACTTCCCAGTCCCAGTCCCCTCAACCCCAACCCATGCACACATACAGGCAAGCATGCACACAAAACATCACACAAGAGTAGCACAGGCCACAAGCACTCACACAAACAACAGACAGTTGCACACACACCAACATCCACTTCCTCCACTGTCTCCCCATCTCCTCCTCCCTCACAGTCACTTCCACACTCACACCTGCATGCACTGCTTCAACAGCCAGCACCACCATCACCACACCAAGCAGCACACACCTCACTAGCAGACACCTCCACAACATCCATCCATGCGTCCCTTGTGTTCTCTCCCACCCTGTCTGTTCCCCCTCCTAAGGGACACAAATGCCGCCATCGACCTCACATCAGCACACTCCCCATGCACCTGCACCCAAGTCCAGCAGACATACTCTTCCAACAACCACTCCTTCAACCTCCACTCCCATCTCTCCTCCCTCATTCCACCCCACCATCCCTAAGAAGCTTTTCCTTGCCCAACTTGGCCTCTTCCCTCCACCCCCATCCTGCCCTTAAGAGCAGGGTCCCAGCGACCCAGCCCAGCACCTCAGCCAAACAGTCCACGAGGACAGTGGAGGCACCTCCTAGTGATGGTGACAAGAAGGTGAAGGATCCCACTACCCCAGCCAGGAAAGGGAAGGATCCCACTCCACCAGCCAGGAAAGTGAAGGATCCCACTCCACCAACCAGGAAAGGGAAGAATCCCACTCAACCAGCCAGGAAAGTAAAGGATCCCACTCCATCAGCCAGGAAAGTGAAGGATCCCACTCCACCAGCCAGGAAAGGGAAGGATCCCACTCCACCAGCCTGGAAGGGTAAGGTTCCCACTCAACCACCAATGACAGCAGCAGTTCCCACTCAACCACCAATGACAGAAGAGGTTCCCACTCAACCACCAATGACAGTAATGGCTCCCACTTAACCATCAATGACAGAAGAGGTTCCCACTCCACCACCAATGACAGAAGAGGTTCCCACTCAACCACCAATGAAAGGCAAGAAGCCCTCACATCCAGCTGAGACACAGCAGCCCTCACCTCCAGCAGAGCCTACCCAGGAGATACCTCCCCCATCAGTGACTATGCGGCCCTCACCTCCAGCAGATGCTGACCAGGAACCACCTCCCCCAGCAGAGACAATACAGCCCTCACCTCAAGCAGAGGGCATGTAGGCCACCCTCCAGGGACTGTAGGACAAGGAGCCCCCTCAACAAGTGGTGGACGAGTTCCACACTTCAGAGACAGTGACCTTGCACTCCCCGGCATTGGGAAATGGGCATGGAGCTCCCTCCAGAACCAGTGGGTGAGTTTTCCACATCAGCTGAGGTGCCCCCAAACCCTTTCCCCTGAGGTGCCTGCCCACTTCCCACATATTGCCCCTGCACAGTTTGGTGCTGTGAATGTCAAGATCAAGTTGGGGCTTGGACACTGCCCTGTGGCCATGTGACCCTTTTGTACTTTGGACTGGGCATTGGCCCTTTCTGGACAATGGTTCATGTATAATATTTGTCACTTCGGTACTAATGGTGGTTGTTGTCATGTGAATACATTTTCAATTCTGCCTTACTGTTGTCCTTGCATTATTATAACGTGTGTCCTGTGACATTGTTTTTCATCTGCAGCTGATTGTGTGTATGGTGTGTGTGTGAATGGTGTGTGTTGTGCGTTTGTGTGTCACTCTCCTTTTCCTCCCTCCCTTCCTTGTGTGCTAGGCAGCTGTACTCACCGTCATTGTCTTTGTCAGCGTTGGTGTTCCAGGTGGAGCTTGGCGTAGAAAATCATCGGGAAGATCTGCAGTGCTGGTTCCATAGCGGCGTTGATCTTCTCTGTGTCTCTAATGGTGAGTCTTTGGTCCTCTGTGTTGTGTTTTTGATGGCGTTGGTACCGCCTCGGAAATTGTGGCTATGTGTTTTGTCATAATATGGTAGGCGGTACCTTGTCTTCCGCCTGGCTGTTGATGGCTACGGCCGCAGTCAGTGGTGTTTACACCCTGGCAGTTGGTGTGGTACATTGGCTGTCTATGGGAGTTGTCACCGCCATGGTCATAATTTGGCGGTAATTACCGCTAGCCTGTTGGCGGTATTACCACAGGTTATCACTCACTGCCAATGTCATAATAACCACCTAAGTGTTCTCCTACTGCTCTCTCTCTCTCAGGCAATTTAACTCTTTCCATGTTATCTAAGGTTTCCATAATTTGTATCTTTCGGTGGATGTAACATATGTGTCCATTTTTAAGGTGTAAATTACAGATTTAAGCCACTCAACTTTAGCAGGTGGTGCCTTAGGTAACCACTGTCTACAGATTTATCTCCTTGTCAACATTATCAGGTAGAGCAGTATTTTGCTGTTCAAGTTACTCAGCTTCTCAGTCTCCTTCATGATTCCAAAGATTATTAATCTGGGATTTACCCTGCTCAGACCACATCAGCTATTATCTTGTCCACATTTTGGACATCATCAGCCTTTTCTAAACCACACTTCACACAATGAAGAGAGTTAATTTACCCCAGCTTCAATACCCTATTGGGTATACAAACATTTGTTAAGATGATTTCTTCTTAAGTAGGCAGGTTTTACAGTTCTATAATGTGTACACATTCATACTTTCCTTAGTTCTATCAGCCAATACCACTGTGAGACCTCTCTTTCCCTTAAATTCAGCTTTAACAAATGTTCTTCCAGCTCATTAGTGTTCCCATCCTTAACACTCCAAACCTAGGGCCAACCTTTTAATTTAATTGCAAAAATCTCGAAACTGGAGATGTTCCCCTCGGCATCCCTCTGTATATCATCCTAGAGAAGATGCTTACCATTCTTAATAGCTGTCCCCATCTTTGTGTGCCTGCAGCCATGAAAAGAATTGTTAGTTTATCACACAAGCACTTTGGGGTACCTAGGGATTTCCAGTCAGTCGTGAATCTATTGTACTACAGACGCTTCTTGGTCCATAATATCTGGTTCCAAAGAAAGGCCATCACCTGCAACATCTTTAGCCTTACTTTCCTGTAAAATTTGACATCCCCAAACTTGTACAAGAAGTTTTTCACTCCCTCCTCGATCTTTCAACATTGCCTTAAACAGTCACTCAATCTTGGAGTGTTCTGGGTTGCGAAATAAGATCCTGCAACTTTTTTGCTGAAAAGACCATGCATAATACTGGAAGTCCATTAGTGATATACCTCCCTTTGTTCATCTCCTCTAAAGCTTCTACCAAGACATTCTTACTCCCTTTGATGCTCAGATAAAAGTACTGATTTTACTTCCTGCAATTTATTTAGCCACTCTCCCTTGGTGTGCAGGAGGACTGTATTAAAGAGGATTGCATTAAAAAGAAATGTACATTTTGGCAAGGTGGTAGGTGGGTCCAGCCCATTAACAATTTATTTGTCTCTGTAAGCACCTTTGTGAAATTTGTTTCTGCTGAATTTTTTTTCCTGGTCTTGTGTAACTTTTACTCCAAGATATTTCAAATCACTTCTTAATTGCAAGTTCTCACCTACTGCATTCCACTCCTTTATTTATGTTTATGAGGGATTTGCAACAGGTCCCGACACTTCTCTAAAATCTGAGTTAGGAGTATATTATCATAAAGGTGTCTGTCTAGAGAGACTTGTTTTTCCAAGTATCATGTGTTAAGGGACTTATAGCACTCTCCGTTATAAACATGCATGCCAAAGATTCGATATGTAGCTTACGTGATAGTGGGGATAGCGGACAGCCCTGCCTCCTGCCCCTTTATATTTTGAAAGCTGATGTTAGCTTCCCATTTAACATAATTCTGGCCTAGGGATACTTGTAAATTGAATGTACTACCCTGCAGAAATTATACCCCAGATTACAGTGTTTTAACAGTATAGCTTAAGTAGCGTCCAGCTTCCAGACGGACAATGAAATCTTAAAGGTGGTGCCAAAGTATATTGAGCCATTTAACCCATAACTCATAAGGGAGCTAACGTAAGTGTCTTCCCTTTCTGAAGCCTTTCTGGTACTCATGTATCAGATCTCCTGCTACTTTGCTTAGTCTCTTTGCTAGGATGTTAGCAAAACTTTTAAAATCACTTTTCAGAAGGGATATAGGGTTATAGGAAGTGGGGCTTTTATCTGGTCAAAATTAGGGTAACTGTAGCTTCTCTCCATGAGTATGGGAGAGGCTACCCTTTGTCATAGATTTCCTTGAACATATTGGTCATGATAAATAATATTAAGTCTCCCAGCACTTTATAATATTTGATCAGAAAGCTATCTGGCCCTGCTACTTTCCCTTTCTTACTAGACTTAACTGACAGCCTGAATTTGCTTTGCCTGATATGCTGTTTCAAACATGCCTTTTGAGTACTTGTGAGCTTATCTGGTAAGCCAGCACCTATCCACTCATTGACCTTGTCCTCCGTAGTTACCAAGTTCTCTGTGTACAAGTCACCAAAGATTTTAAGGATAACGTTTTCAACATCCCAGCTATTTGAAGGCAGCGACTCGTTCCACAACTTTTTATTTCTCTTACTTCATTACTGGCTTGGCCCGTTTTAACTTTCTAGGCCAGCAGTTTCCCAGTATTTTCTTCGCATTCAAATTGGGCTATCTCAACTTATTGTCACTCTGCATTCTATTAATGAAGTAAGCTGATTTCTCAGTTCTTGCAATTTTCTCTAATAGTGATTTCTCATTAGCTGACAAGGGTTGAATCAACAGTTGTTCCTCCAGGCTTTCCATTTCAGTCTCTAACCCCTCAATCGCCCTTCTATATGATCTACTCTTCTGGAGTAATATGCTAGATATCTTTCCCTCATAAAAAACCTTAAAGGAGTCCCCAAACAAATTTCCTTCTCTACCTGCTGAATGTCAACTACCTTTTGCTATAACAATAAGCTGCTATCCAGTGTCTACCTCCTTGGTTCAAACTTGTTAATTACATTTTAATTTTAATTTCTAAAAGTACTGCAGAGTAGTCTGACAGATGGGCTGCAACTTTTTGATTTCTTGAATTTTCACACTAATAGGTTAGTCAATTAAAAAATTATTCATCCTAGATGACTGCCCATATATTTATTACTATGGAACCTTTAACTCTCATCCTTTCCATCCCTTACTCTCCAGATGTCACATAGTCCTATCCAAAATAATGTTAAAATCACATGCCATAATAACAGGGGAAGTGAACTCAAAGAATGTCTTCTTTAGGGATTCGATATCATCCACATTATAGTTGTAATACCCCACTAAGGCAGTGGCGGCTGGCATCTACGGAGGAGCGGGGTGGACGTAGACGTATGCGCGCAAATAAAATAAACAACGACAAAAATAAAAAACACTTATCGAATCACATCTTCCTCCCACCGGACATCTTCTACTGGGACTGAAGAGCGATGTGCGGGCCAAAGCAAACTCCCTTGACCAATTCTGGTGCTGATCACATGCTGTAAAACAGCATGTGAGCAGCACACTGATTGCAAGGAGCGGCCTGATTGGAGGAAATAACCTGATTGGAGAGAGCCCCCTCTCTCAGCGCTCCCTCCAGTCAGTATTACTGAGTTCCATGGGGTGTTTGGAAACAAATAACGAGTTGTAAATATCGGCAGACAGAAATATCAGAAAAAAAATATGGTACTAGTGTATTGTGATGCAACAATATTATCAAGAATATTGTTTTTTTAGGTAAGTAATATTGTTTTTAAGAATATTGTTGTTTTTATTTCATTTTCAGTAATATAGTTAAATATTATTGTTTTTATATTATTTTATTGTGTTTTAGTTCATGTATTAATTTTATGTGTCACCATTGTTTGTACAATTGTTATTATATTTTAAAATATAGTTTGTACTTTCAAGTGATTTGGATTTTTTTTTAATTGTTGATAGTAATTTATATGGTCGCAGAGGGTTGTTGGGTTTGTGGGGGGATAAGGTGGGACGTTATTAAGTAATAATGAGTTAATTAATACATTTTAAATAAATATGTGATTGATATTAATAAAGGCATTATGTAATACTGATTTATTTTACTTATATTTCAGATGCTAGTTGCTTGGTTTGCAAGGGTGGAGGGTTGGGAGTTAATTAAGTAATAATTAATTAACAATTAATTATAAGTTTCTGATTACTTACTTATTTGATTCCTAATTATGTAAGTAGTGTAATATTTGTATATTTTAATTATATTTTAGGTGTGGGCTGCTATGGTTGTAGAGTTTTAGGGAGAGGACTTAAGTTATTACTAATCAAGAATTAATTATTAAGTACTTTTTAAATTGATTAAGCAACTATAATTGGGCTATGCTTTTTTCTTTTAGTTTTGTTTAGGTGTGGGCTGCTAGGTTTGTATAGTATACGGTGGGAAGTAATTAAGTAATGGCTGCTTAATATTAATTCATTTTAGCAGATTAGCACAGTGAGAGTTTAATATTTTCTTTTAAATTAATATGTGTATTCAAATATTTAATGTGTTTGAAGGTAAGTTCTATCTGTACTGCTTCTTAGAGTGTAGTGGGAGTAGTAAATGTACCCCCTCCAAAGTTCAATGATTTCCCCAATGTTGCACAGACTAGGGTGGGAATAGTAAAGGTAACCCCTCCAAAGACCAACACTTTTCCTACTGCTGTACTTTTTGGAGTGGGAATAGTACATTCAACTCCTCCATGGTCCAACGCTTTCCCTACTGCAATGCTGACTGGAGTGGAAATAGTAAATATAACCTCACCAAAATCTAATGCTTTCTCTACTGTTGCTTAGACTGGAGTGGAATTAGTGAATATAACCCTTCTGAAGTCCAGCACTTCACCTGCAGTTGCATAGATTGGAGTGGGAAAAGTAAAAGTAAACCATCAGAAGTCCAACACTTACCCTACTTTTGCGCTGTTTGGAGGAGGAATTTTAGAGTTAACCCCTCCGAAAGTCCAACAATTTCCCTACTTTTACATTAGCTGGGGTAGGAATAGTAACTGTAATCCCTTGAAAGTCTAACACTTCCTCTACTGTTGCTAAGACTGGAGGGGTAATAGTAAATTTTACCCCTCTTTAGTGCAACACTTTCCCTCCTGTTGTGCTGACTTGAGAAAGGCATTAAATCTAATCCCTGGAAAATGTCCAACATTTTCCCTATTGTTGCTCTATTTGGAGTGGGAATACTAAATCTATCCCCTCTTAGGTTTAACACTTTCCCTACTGTTGCGCTCTTTGGAGTAGAAATAATAAATGTATCCCATCTGAAGACCAACAGTTTCTTTACTGTTACATTAACTGTAGTGGGAATTGTATATCTGATATTCCCAAACACCAAATACTTTTCTTACTAGTAGCTACATATATTTTTATTTTTTAAACATTTTTTTTAATTTGTATATCATTTGTGTACATTTAAAAATGTTGTTATTTTTATAGAAACTTTTTATAATTGTGTTTTTCTGGTTTGTAAATTTTTTATACTTCAATTATTTGGTCATTTTTTTAATAGTTTTAATTGAACTTATAATAATGTATATGTTTATTTAAATATGTATTTATATATATAGAGAGAGACGGATATATTTATATATATAGAGAGGGACTGATAAGTATGTATTTAATAGCTGTATATATGTATGTATATATATATATACATATATATATATATATATATATATAGATGTACACACAATCACATATATATGTATGTGTGTGTGTGCTTATATAAGTATACTTTTATACATAGTGATAAGTATTTGTGGAAGTTATGTAATTTGCAATATATTAATGTTATATACAAAAAACTTTAAAAAACAAAGGTAACAAGGATGATATAGTTAGGTTTACATTTTAAACATACAAAACCATGGAAATTCACAGAAAATATTTAAAGCTATTTCAAGTAACTATGACCTGTGCCCTCAGGTAGCTATAACTCGCCCCCCAGTCTTGCACAGTTTTCTGTCCAAAGTTTTACTGCAAATGTTACATTGATATTATCAATGATGTTATCATTAGTGCCATAATTTGTGGGGTAACTATCAGTGCATGGCTAGGGTGCGAGTTATAGTTACCTTAGGGCATGAGTTATAGTTACTTGAGATTGCTCTAACTATAACAGGTGAATTTGTATGGTTTTGTACGTTTAAAATGTGAGCTTAACTATAATGCCCCTGCAACCTCTGGTTTTCTAAGTGAATTTCTATGTTTTTTTAAATTCTATTTCTTAACTATCACACCCCTGTAACCTTTGTTTTTTTAGTGAATTCCTATGGGTTTTTTTTAAACTTAATGTAATTTTCATTACTATATGTTAATCCAACCACTTCCGCACATTGCCTTTGGCCTTTGGCTGTGCGAGGAAGTGGTTGGCAGCAGTGCCTGCAGCCAACCCCTATAACCACTAAAACCCATGCTGCGCATGACCTTCTGCCATGCGCAGTGGGGGTTGTCCGCAGGTCCTCATCTGTGGCTAGATGGTGCGGCCAACCCCCCCAAAGCCCAACCCCACGCTTTGCATAGCCTTTGGCCGTGTGTGGTGGGAGTTTGCCACAGCCTGTATCTCTGTGTGTGAAAATAGGCGTGACAGGGTGTATCTGGGTGTGAGAGTGGCTGTGAGAGTATCCATCTGAGTATGAGACTGGGTGCACCAGTACCTTATTGGGTCTGTGAGTGGGTGCATCAGTGTCTATGTGGGTCTGTGAGTGGGTGCGTGAGGGTTTCAGTGGGTCTGTGAGTGGGTGTGTGAGTTTGAGTGGGTATGTGAGTAGGTGTGTCAGAGTCTGTGCAGGTCTGTGAGTGGATACATGAGGGTTTCAGTGGGTCTGTGAGTGAGTGTGTGAGAGTTTGAGTGGGTCTGTGAGTGGGTGCGGGTGGGTCTGAGTGGCACTGTGAGTAAGTGCATGAGGGTTTGTGTGGTTCAGTGAGTGTGTGCATGAGTGTCTGAGTTGGGCTGTGAGTGGGTGTGTAAGGGTCTGAGTCTGTGTGTGAGTGGGAGAAAGAGATTGAAAGAGAGAGAGAGAGAAAGAGAGGGAGATAGAGAGGTAAAGACACAAAGTTGTTTTAGGCTTTGATGAATGATATACTTAGAATGAGATATTTCTGGGCAAATTTAAAACAAAAATGTATTTATCAATTAAAAAGAGTGAGATCACCTTTCAGTAGGAACCTTAAATATTTGAAGTTAAAAAAATAAATTAAAGCAGGTAAATGACGAAAGACACACCTAGGCTGGAACCTTCAATTTTCAGTATGGGGGTCTGAGACCTTAACCACTAGGCTACAAGAGACACCATTTTTTTTACACATGCCAGACATTGACATTCAACCCAAAGAACCTGAATGCAAAGGAACATAAATGGCCCATCACATGGAACGTTTAAAACTCAAAACTCTAATAAATAAACAGAGCCACTACCTTGTAAAACCGGGGCTTGAATCTTTAGCCTACTGTGTAGCTGTGCAAGAGCTTTACCAATAGGCCAGAAGAGATGTGGTTTTGGAGTGCATCAAAACTTACCTATAACCTTCGTACCAAACATCTTGCTAGTCTAACTCTTTGAAGTTATTGCATGGAAAGACCATGCAATGACAATCTCTCTCTCTCCTATTCCATTATATGATGGAAGAGATAGAGTGACAGGACTGCAGGGGATCCTCATGGCCCCTGCGGTCCTAGCTGGCTCCCCATGTCCTGTGGTAGCCTCCATTTCTTGCCCAAACAGAGAATTGCTATTAATTCCAGGAGTAATGTTCTCATGTGTCCTCCCCGCACGCATACTGTAGCTACAGTAACAATAAATGTTGGTGAAAGCAAGCAATGTCCTGGTGTGCGGGCGTTTTCTTGAAACAACGTGGATATATATATATATATATATATATATATATATATATATATACACATATATTGGTGTCATTACTGAAAAAAACAAAGGTTACAGGGACTTTATAGTTATGTTCTGAATCTACTCGTATAAAACCATAGAAATGCCGCAGTTATAGTTAGAGATCTTTCAAGTAACTAACACTCGCGCCCTAAGGTAACTAAAACTTGTGTCCTTGCCATGCTCAGTTGTCTCACCAATAATTTTATTGCAGATGTTGCATTGAAAATATAAATGTTGGCATTGAATATGTCATCAGTGATATAATATGTGGATTAATTACCAGTGCATGTCGAAGGCCCGAGTTATAGTTACCTTAGGGCACATGTTTTAGTTACTTGAAAGAAATTGAATTAATCTCAGTCACTGGTATTTACTCATACAGAGTTCTAGTTCATCATTATTCTGCATAATGCAGCTTCAGTTTGGATTCAACCATATCCAAATCAGTCTTGACCCTGTTCCAGTGGGAACAGTCTAACCCAAACTGTCAGGCCAGGTCCTCCCTGCACCAGAACACAAGCACCCCAGAACCAGTTTCACCCTAATTGGGGATCATCCCCCAGGTAAATCTTGGCTCCAGTATGAAAGTGTGCATGGGACACATATATGGGCATACCTGTCCCACTTAGGGTGACACATTAAAGTATACAAAAAAGTGATGGTTGGAATACTTGAATTAATCATAGCCACTGGTAGTTACTTGGGTCTGCATCCCAGTCCATTGTTAGTTTGCAGACTATGCCACCTCAGTTTGGACCAAGTCATATTCAAATCAATCTTGACCCTGGTCCAATTGGAACAATCCAGACCAAATGGTCAGTACAGTTCTTTCCTGAACTGGAACTCAAGGAGTCTAGTGTCAAGCACTAACCTGTTCTGCCACAGACTCAAGTTGCTTGTTCCCAACTCTATATAGATGTTGTCTGCCTCCCACTTACTTCTACTTGATAGGCACAGGAATGTTCCAGGGGAAGGGGATGGATGAGAGAGAGAGAAATACGGATGTCGCCTGGCAGGATCAGGATGGTCAGAAGTGGTCTATGAGGAGCAGATATCTCCTATGATGAATTAAACATTTAGTCAAATAACGGTCAAGTGAGGATTTTCATGTAACTGATATACTAAAACTACTCTTTGACAATTTCCACAAACTAGGTGTACCTGTCAGGGTCCCCTTTCCCACTTTTAGGGGCTCTCCCCTCTCTCTAGGGGTCTTCAAGAAACAGTATGGAACCTGCAAGCAGATACAAGGTTTAGCCTTCTATACTATGTACATGTATTCCCACCTTGTTCCGAGGTCAATTTGGCCCCACTGGAAGACCTGCCTAAAGTGTTCCAGAAATTTAGTGTGTGTCTTGCTCATTGAGTCTTGACGAGACTTTCTAAAACTCAGTCAAATGAACAATCATAGGCATATAAGCGGCAATAAAATATTAAAATCAATTCTTTAGTATTTAGATTTCAGAAATATTCAGGGATTAATCAACACAGCATGTTAGTATCAGAAAGAACATAGTTCAATGTTTTAACCACACTGAGAGCATAAGGTGAATATACTAAAGCTCACTTCCATATGTAATTGGTGTCATCACTGTTATATCACAGTGGCAATTAAACATGGAAATAACAGACCTTTGATTTGCATTTTCAAACTAGCGTGTGCCAAGCACTGAGTGTTCTTTCTCATAGGCAATGATTGGTATCACAAAATGCTACATTAAACTCAACTATAACAAACATATTCATAGTACAACATTAAAATAACAATTATCCAACACACACTCAAACCTGTACTGTCATTGCAAGCTAACAACAATGAACATAATTATTTGGCAGAGAGCAAGTGTTCAAGTAACCAAGGACACTGATAACATGCCCTTCTAGTGTGCGCTACCCGTCTAAACATCCAGCAATCAATTATCAAAGGTCGCCAGTAAGAAGCCTTTCAAGCACGTGCAGCGTGTTACAGCCTTTTATGATGCTAATCTTCTTGGTCTCTAATTTTTTTAGGATCGGCATCAGTGATGCTGGGCTGTGGAATAGACAATCCAGGAACAAGCAGGGAGGAAAAGAGAATCCCACTCTGCATCTGAAGACCTCTGACAGCAAGCAATCAACTCAAGAATGGTGTGGCTCTAAATACCTGCTGCACCTGGCCACACCCAGTCTCAGTAACCTGGCCACACCCACTCTGAGTCATGAGGCTGCTGTACCTGGCCACACCCAGCCTGCGTCCTGAGAATGCCACAAGCTCAGGCAACATGTTGACATGTGCCCCAGATTCCTATACAAGGTCTAAAACAAGCATTGGCTCAAGTAAATATTTCTCAAAGGCAACAACAATCATTGGCCCAGGCAAGACAGGTGATTTGCTTAGGGGTACACTTTACTAAACACCAGATGTGGGTTCTGGAGCATATTCAGGTTTGCAGGCGCAAACCTAGTATCCGTAACGCCTAATTAGGGCTCATCAGCCAAGCATAGCTTGGCTCCAGATGCACAGTGTGCATGGGACTCATGTCTGGGCCTATTGGTCCCACTTAAGGCAACACATTGAAGTATACAAAAAATGCATGTGTGTAAACATCACAGTTGACATTTTGAATATGTATGATGCACTATTTACATAGGGGATGCTCATATAACACTGGTGCTTCATGTAACAAAAACACTGCCACAGCAGCTTTTTGTGGGTATAAGGTAAAACAAGGTATTCACCAGTAATATCTGAGCCTTTGCATAAGCCAGACAGCATCTCCCCTTTAGAAGGATCATTCTGAGTCCAAGTTTGTAACCAGCATGGAACTGTGGGTATATGATAAAAAAGAGTGTTGCACACCTGTGATCTGTCCCGAAATGCAGTTCATGTGTGTCTGCTTTCATGCATGCCACTCTCACTCATGTCTGAGCCTACAGATTTAAGGCCACCTGTATGTTGTAACTATTGGAGACGAGGCATTGCTGAACCCTGACATCCTTACTGAACTTTCATTAGAGCATTTGGGTGTAGCTGGACCACAGAGCAGACAGCTGTGGAGCATAATGATAGCTCCAGGGTTGCCCCACTCATGTAATGCCCTCAGTCAGTATTACTACCACAATTTCACCTCAGGGTCCTCACTCAGGAAATACCCCTAAATGGAAACAGCAGCTGGCAACACTGCATAGCTATGTTAAATCAAAAAAGATCACAGCTATCCCCACTATGAGACTGGTGATGCTTCATTTAATAGACAGGGAGACAGTTTGATATTTTGCTTGCTGCCAAACAAACAAAGAATTTCAGTATGGTAATGGATTCACTGCTCACATTAGCCTCTAGATAAACAATGATTATAAGTAGCCAGTTAATAGACTTGATATAGAGCATTCAGTCTAACATTCACTACGATCCACAGGCAATGAATTTGAATACTAGTATGTCCAACTCAGACCTCCAAGGTCAGCAAGTAAGATACCATACATTTGTATGTGGATAATGTTATATTATATTATATTATATTATATTATATTCTGTTACTGGCAGTAAAAGTGTTATATGAAATATTACTTAGGAACATATTTATTTTAGTTTCTGGGGATGTCTGGGGATGCTTCAAACCCAGTGTTGGTCGATAATTTTAGCAGAGAGGGGGGGGTCACATAAGCATTCACACACACTCACTCACATCCATGCATCCACACACACAAACACATACACCCATTCACCACATTCACTCACAAATACCTATAAAAATATACATCCATACATGCATGCATGCAGCAAACATCAAAGAGCATAGAACTTAACTTAACTGCAGTTCTCCGGGTGTGAAGCCTTGGAGGTCCCATGATAGTTGGGACCACTGCCTTCTCTTATTGGCTGACCTCCTCAGAGTGGAATGGATTAGTGAGACTGCTGATCGCACCCCACTCTGTGACAAGGTGTCTCTGATTGACACTCAGCACTGGACACTTTGGGGCCTAAGACTGAAGCACCCAGATCTAAGTCTATCAGTGATGTTTTTCCTCATCCTGAGGGGGAGGTCCTTGAAGTACTTTTGCCAGACTGTGGAGGTCATGCCAACTAGGAGAGACGTGCATATCATGCAGACTGCAAGATGTAAGGCAGCAAGAAGGTGAGTTGGAAGGCGGCCATTACCAAACGGTCACCTCAGTGGTAGTGGGGGCTCTGGCCATACAAATTGAAAAGAGTTAGACTCGCCGCTGCCACTGTGTCCTGTTCTGCCCTGCTTCCAGGCATCACAGTGTCCTTTTGTCCAGCTTGTTCTGTCCTGTCCTGCTTCCACCTGAGGAAAATCATCAATGCAGTTGGAGCAGCAGAACTGAGGCAGGATGAATGCACATCAGAGAAGCAGGTGAGCACGCAGCACGTGGCACACGGAATCAAAGACATTCAGTGCAAGGTGCTGATAGGGCGTCTGCTCTAGTGGATGAGATAGGGTGCGGCAGAAGTGGCTGGGCTAGGCCCCAATGTGGCTTGCGGCCCCAAGCCTCCCTGGTGTTTTTTAAATGATTTTTTTTATGGAGAAGAAAAGGAAGAGGAAGTGTCACTTCAGTGAGGAGGAGAATGACATGTTGGTCAGAGAGATGACGAAGCACCAACACCAGCTCTTTGTCACCTACACATTGCCAATAGGTAGGAAGGAGGCCATGTGGCAGTCAATTGTCAAGAAAGTCAACAGTGTGGAAGCAGTGAAGAGGACTGTCATTGATTGTAAGAAGCGTTGGCACAACTGCACAATTGCAAGCACAGAACTAAAAAGAAATTGGCCAGGAACTGAAAGGCAGCACTGCATCCTGGAGGTGGAAGTCCAGCACCTCAGAAGGAAGAGGATGAGTGGGAGGAGATGGTGGCAGTGCTCATTCTGGAGGAGCTGGTAACCGTAGTCTCAGGAAAGGACAGTATAGACTTCCAAGACCTACCACAAATGCAGGGTAAGTTGCAGTGGGGACAATCTTGAAACTAACAAATGGCAGAAGGGAGAGGCACATAGGACACACTGAATACATGTGAAAGGGTTGCATCAGGACACAATAATGGTCAAAAATGTCTAGTGCGCTCACACCTTCCCCCTATATGCACAGACCATTACCCAAATCTCACATAAATTGCAACACTATTGCAACTGAAATAGCTGACCATGTGTACCACTCAATGGGCTACATGTACAACATGTACAATGCTTGTTGCACAGGGTGGGCCAACAAGAACTGTGAGACACCTCCATGCACCATTGGGAATGGCCACAAAAGTGATCAGACACAACATATAGGGCATGTCTGTGATCATCATCTGTGCTGCTGTCCAAGTAGCTTCCATGTCACCAAGTAGCAAGGTTGCCTGTGTAGTGGGAATGGTTGGTGTTGTGCACAAAGGGACACCTTTATCCACAACATCAGCTACAAGCGGTCTCACTTTCTCACTAGGGGCCCAAATGTACAATCCCTTTCTGCAACATTTGCATCATATCGTATCTTGACAATGTGGACCCAAGCTGCCCATTCCCCTAGTGCTACTTCAACAAAGTCACGCAATGCATAGACAGATCCACTTTGTACATCCTTGCACCACAATGTGCCTGTGCCATATTTGATGTATGCAAGGAAATATTTCTTACACAGGGAGGGAAGAACAAATGGGGCAGACATTCCATAAAGATTGTACTGTGCTATCTGTAAATCTAAATTGTGAGGCCTGCTAAAGGCATATGTAAAAGTGGCGCATGCATACTAAGTAATGGACCTCCCTGTGCTTTACTGCACTAGTGACATTATATATAGTTCCAATGCATTAAATCACCACAATAATGGCACAACCCATGAGGCTAGTGCTGAAATGTTCACCAAAGTGACCCGTAATGTAAATAAGGTGCTTCCATGGTGTTGTTGACTGGGGCAAGGGAGCTGCTAGGAAAATGGTGGTCTGGGATCAATGTACCAACTACAGAGAAGGTTTGTCCTATGTGTGACGCACCATGCAATACACAATGAACAACTACAATCTTTGGAAATACAAACTTGTCACATAACCACTTGTCACTCCCACACTCCCCTTGAGTTCCTGGACCAAGTATAGATATGCAATGTTTGTAAAGACATCAGAAGCTAGGTTGGTCACGCATGTATTGCATGGGAAGATCCCAAATACACACATGGAATGCCTACTACATGCAGTGTCAAGTGTGAGAGTGAGACGTGAGATTTAGGACACAATAAGGTATACAAGGTGCCTTACCTTGGCATGGTAATTATGAGCTACTACTACTATACACCACTAGCTTGCAAGGTTAAAGAAATATGAATTAGTATAGCATTATGAGGTCTGTGTCCGAATATTGTGTTACATATGTACCCATTTATGAAGAAAGACGCAGTACTACCGCTCAGCTTGCTGTGCCTTGCTGTATCATTGCAAATCTGCAGAGATGTGTAGTTGTTACAGATAGGCAATGCATCCCTCTACTAACCTTCTTTATGTCAAAAGATATGACAGACAATACCAACTTTACCACACAAACTGCATAGTGTAGGGGTATCTCTCTTGCTGTTCCTAAACATGTACAGGAGGTTACACATTCTGCAAATTCAACTATCAGGAATGCGGTCTGACACTTACAATGATTGATGATTTCAACACGCAATTAAAGTAGTCCACAATAGGATTACAACAATGTCAGTCACCAGTAGTACGACTACAAGGCCACCCCCTGATTTGGTGTCCCAATATGATGCATCCACACATCAACAAGCCTCAAAATATTTAAGGTCCTCATGCCACCTCATGTGTGTTGTCAGTGTGATGGAAGTGGGTGAGTTTCCACATACATCCCTCTAGCCACTTTGAATCATGTGTTCAGCATCCTTCACCACACAAAATAATGATGGATCACCACGTGTGTGTATGTGCAAACAGGAAGGTATACCTTCCAGCAAAACAACACTCATTTCAGAGATTCAGGCATCCTTGCAGCTCTGCAACAAGAAAACCTGGGATGCATGGATGAGTGTTGTTCTGCAAGAAGGGAGAAATTCCTATTTGCACACATACACAGAAGGTGGCTGAATCTCACAATGGTGGTGCAGAATGCTGGACACATGACTCAAAGTGGCTAGGAAGATGCATGCTGAGAGCTCAGACCCTTCCATTACTCCAACAATGCACCTAGGGTGGCAGAGGAGTCAGTTACCTATTCAAATTTCACTAAAACCAAATACAAAGTAATCTGTACTTCTCCATTTGTGGTGTGTGCACAAATTGCTAACAACGCCCATGGTATGCATATGTAACACAGTCAAATCAATGAATGGGCTACATATGCACAAGACAATGATAAGGCAATCAAGGTGGGGGTAACACACTGGGAAATGTGGACTGGCAGATTGTGCCAATGGCGACTCCATAAAAATGATGCTCAGGTGGCACAGTGTGCCACTAGTGGTCCATAAATATGTGCCTTGATGTGTTGGTTAGTACCATGTCACTAAGCCACCAGTAGCAGGTAAATGATGACTCATGTCAACAGCCACCACAGTCCAATAATGTCCTTTCATTATCCCATTGCAGATGATGAAACCCTACCTTCTGCAGAGCTGCTTGTCCTGGATTTTTCTGATGATCTGGATGACCAGCTGCCGGCCATCAATGCTGATAGTCTCCAGGATGTCCAGGTCCCTTCCAGATATCATCTCCAGTCACTCCAGAACACACACCTCATTGGGAGGGTCTTCACTTGAACCACCAACAACCAACACACTGGATTGACCAGTCCAGTTACAGACCTGGACTATAAGGACTCAGACATCACCTTTCAGAGGACAGCAGTAGGAGTCCAGCGGGAGCTGGCATGGTAAATGTGGGTACGGATGGAGACCATGGCAGGCAGCCTATAGGGAGCGCAGAAGTGCCTCAGCCCAAATATAGACAACTCTGCTGCCATCAGAGGCACCCACTCTCAGCTACTTGGACTCCAGCACTCCCTGGCCGACATAGCTGCTGTCCTGAGGCAGAGGTTGGAACAATTGCCCTCCCAAAGTGGCAGTAGCATGATTTGAAACATTCTGGGGGCTATCCAAAATGTCCTGGAGTCCTTACAGAGGGATCTGACATCCCTCATTAAAAACATGGCTGTCTACCACCACAAAATTTGCTGCTGTGTTGTGGAACCAGCAGTTCCTCCTTGTTTCAGTGATGCCTTTCGCTTTCCCACAAATGGCAGATGCCGGGACCTTTGCTTTACTGCATCTCTATCCCCTGATGTATGTGTGCCCCACTGAGCAATAACAACACCACCCATGGCACAGAAGACACCATACACATCAGAGGATAAAGATATGGAAGGAACAACATTCAGTAGAAAAACCACCTGGTAGCTTCAGTCTGTGCCACTTTAGTTATGTGCTTAAGATCATGCCAATGTAGTGACAGCTGCTAACGTGCCCTCTTCACTCTACCACAGTTTACTAATCATGCCTGGACTGCCATAGCCGCAATTCTATTCCTATTGTCAATTTGGACACCTTCTCACTGATTCTCACCTCTCCTACTCATGTCTCATGACATGTCCCTTACCCTTGGACTCTAAATATTCAATTGCTTGGTATCTCTCATGGGGTCAGTGAACTGTACTTTGTACATCATCTGATACAAAACTTGCACATGTAAATAAATTACCAAAATCACATATGCACTTTTTTCAGTGACCTATCAACTGTTTCAAATGTATGCATTGTGTGAAACTAGGACAATGACTACAGAACAAAAGGACATGTGTGGCTTTCTGTCACAAAGCCACACACATAGACTCAAACATGATTAAGGTGGCTGATAGCACTTTTGACTACGAAAGAATTGTAAACAGGTACTATGTACGTTTACATATGGCATTTGTAGTGCAGAACACTAGCATCTGGAAATATTCCTCATGATTGTACCACTACAACACTGACGTCACCAACACAATAGGCATATGTAAGAATGTGAGGGGAAGCCGTGAGTGTGCCAGTATCCATTCCCCAAATGAAGTGGAGTGCAACGTGCTAAACGTTTTAAGAATAAATGTGACAGAACTTAGCACAAACAGTAGATGTTGCATGATCACTTGTCTTAGAGTTTGTATCCAAACACAATCATAGTATCAGGAACTGCGCTAAAAACTATATTGAGTAGCTGATGTCACACTGCTGCCAATCAGGCTGGTCTTTGGTCATAGGGGATACACATAGGCAAACATATAAATCAATACTGAATGCACACCCAAGGGCATTTTTCTAATGTGGCCAGTGCAGACATGGTAACACCCAGACAGTCAATCATCATGGACACCATATTGACGTAAACTAACAAGATTTAATAATACTGAAAATCACAACCTTTCTAAAACCTAAACTACACACTAACCTCAACTAACCTAACCTATACTAACGAATAGTAATATATCCCTACAGCTAACTATCCTAATCTAAATGTATCTTATACATGTAACCACACAAATAAATATTGCACCCCCACCCCCCTTAAGAGATAATAAACAAGAAGGACAACATGAACTAAAGCTAAACATAGACTATATACACCTATTGCTTAAACAAATATATATTTTTGTCTTTATTTTCATTTTTTTTAATTTTTCTAAACATATACCACTGTACATAACCCCCCAGCCCCCCCAAAAAAGACTCCTAAATCAAACCCCCAACTATACTATGTCCTAAATCTAAACTACTCTATGCTACCTAACCTACGCCTACGCACCTAAAACTATTTACAATGAAAACTAGGGGAATGGAAGGTACTAGAAAGAGGAAACTGTCCAAACTTAGAGCTTCTTCTTGATTAATTTCAACAGTTTGTAGTTGCGTCTATGTGCCTCCTCCAGTATGGCCAACCTTGATTTCACCACCACCATGTCCTTACACATTGCGTCCTCAAACGTTGAGCCAGTGGCAGCTGATGATGGCTGTTGCAGGGAAGCTGTGTGGTAGGGGCTGTGGATGTTGAGGGGGTGGAACCTGCAGACCCATCCCTGACCCGCTGCATTGATATTACAGTGAATTAGTTGTATACAAGGAGTCTCTACCAAGATCTATTGGATAGACCGAATGTACTTTCTATCCCTTGGCTCAAGTATATTTCGGATTGGTTACATACCTTGGGACTTTTGGAGCCAGCCCTATAATTTAAGGAGGGCACAGAAGGAACACTTGAAATCAGTTTACTGGTCCCACGTAAGGAACAATTATCTGTTATGTACTTCATATGGTAGGTTGACATCCCAATTTCTCGATTTCAAGTGATACCCTCACTTTGAACTTTTTCTAGACTTAATTTCTGACCAACTAAGCGAAAGTTTGTATGTCCGGTTCAGGTATGGATGCCTACCTCTGAAGTCTTTTACTAGTTCATGGTGTTCTTCTTCACCAATCGATCAATGCCCAAGTTGCAATGGCCCTGCAGAATCTGTAGTGCACTTTACGTTTATCTGCCCTGCTTATCGGTTTGCTTGGCGGAAATGGCTCTGCCCTGCCTGCAGGAATATGGGGTTGAGAATTTGTAAAGATGCTCTAAGGCTGATGATGAGAGACTCTTCCTTCCTTCTAACTTGTGCGGTCATACGTACACGCCTTTTAAAAAATCATAATGATTTGTCTTTAATTGAACTTTGTTCTTAATTCATTTAACTTAACTATTGTTTTTATATAATAGTTTTAAGTTTACCAAGATCTTTTCCTAATCAATAATGAGGAAGCCAAGATCGATGGTTCTTCCTCACATATAGGAGGGGAGATACATGTGAGATTTTATATCAATATTTTATTGTATTATTGTAGATTTTGATTTTTTTCTTTTTGATATTGTATTTACTATGCACAGATCGTGGTTTTATTTGATGTAAAGTTATTGCTTTGATGGTTAAATTCGACAGAATAAAGCTTGTGTGAACTAGAACTAGATATTACAGTCTTCTTGGTGCTAGTTGCAGGCTGTTTGGTTGGTTCTCCTTGTGGAAACGCTTGCCATGATCCTGATGTCTTCTCCCTCCTGTACCATTTGGCCATCCTGCGGTTCCCTCTCTGGACCTCACAGATGTGCTTTTACCTCTCAGCCCTCCTTCCAAAGGCACGCTTCTGTGCTGGAAGCATTGTGTCAGCTAAAACATGAGGAGAACTTGTCATCTAAAACTGCATTGGTTAGAGGAAGAACAAGCATGCAATAGAAACAGCATCTTCAGATGACACATGTTGTCCACCAGACAGCCTAAACAACCTCAAGTACCAAGACTATACCAATATATCTCCCAAGCATCTACAATATATTGCTCATGTCTCAGGGATAACGGCTTACCAATATTGCACTCTATCTGTGTACAAGCTTGAAACATCTCCTAAGTGCCAGCTAAACACTCAGCACGCACATCTCATACACATGTGATATGACCATGCTCGCTCACACTCATCATGATAGTAGATCATGTAGGTACATTTGCACACATCTTGTTTGCTAAAATCTGTAATCATGTCCCACATCCATCTGGAAAAGAGCTGAAATCTCAATATGTACTCAACTTACTATTGGCCTTCTATAAATGATTCTTGCGCAGCCAGTTCCTCACCTCATTTCTGAAGAGTAGAAGGGCACCGGTGGTGCAAGAGTCTCTATGATAAGTCCCTTGAAGACCTCGACACATGTACATAAATTGTACCATGTCCAGAGTAAATTTGTGCAAAGTGTGGCTTGCGCTGTGTCAAATATGTTGCCAACATCCATACATTTCTGAAAGCCAGAATCTCTGACACATATCTTGACTGACACCACTGTGTTTGTGTACACAATTACCTTTTCCAAAGACTCATAAATCCATAGCATCACATGTTTACACCTGTGCATCATTTAACTCATTCCACATCCTCAATATTCCATCAGACATGATGTCGATACCCAGGAATAGATGATGGTGTCTTAATTAACACACATGCCATTTTAACATGCCATTGCACACATCATACTCTCATAGACAACCCTTGATCTATACATTTGACATACAAAGTTACACTTACTGGCTGCATCAGGCTCTTCAAAATGGGAAACCTCGCTAATGGTGTAGGTTGGAGGTCCACCTGCAAGACATGACAGGAAAACATAGCTTTGTGACTGTTGATCAAAGAAAAGCATGGAAAACTGTTACACATTCCACTTGTTTAGCTGCGTAACCTAGTCAACTTAGTTTTAGGAATGACCAGCTGACATCTTTAACATGTCATTCAGATAGACATTGTTAGCCCACAAAAACATGTACAGATATGGGATTTACCCATACATACATATCTCAGATACATATGTTATAATTTCTTTCGGACAGGATACTGTAAATTAAAAGAAGTTTAGCACTTTGTTGTAAATCTATGTGAAAATGGAGCAACCACTGATATGCTTGACATTTTCAGCAGCCTTTTCCCACCACATAACTCCACCATATGTGTGCCATATTTGACCTATGGGGCACCATGGTGCATGTTAGGACACTAACGTTGTAAACTCTGACATTATGGTGGCACTTAGCGCAGTTTGCACAATACATGTAGGTGCCAATCCTGCTAAGTGACATTAGGCATATTGAAAACAATGGGGTTGTCATTTATCCAATCTGCATTAGGCACGAATTCAAGTTAACTCCAAAAACGGTGCACTGGAACCTAGTAGATTTAAATGCCATTTTATGTGTGTCTCCTACCGCAGGAATACACACCTTGCATTCATCATGCCTGGCGCAGGCATCATGTGGCACCACAGCTTAAAACTGCCATAATGCTTGCATTGTGCAACTTTTGAGATATGGTGTGGTAATACTTGCCTCCATCAGCCACATTACCTACAAAATCTATGACACTGATGTTGCAGTACGAGCCTGTAAGTCCTTCTTACATTTGTACCCTTGTGTCACTCTGCACATACATGAATCAATGAACACAGACATCCATGACTACCAGTACTCCAGTGTCAAGTTTGTCATCACTTAAACATTACTTTGCAAATTTCCATAGTTGGCAAGACCATGATGGACATGGACATTTATGCTTGGGAAACATGTACCCTTGCACCATTGCACACGTGTGGTTATTTTTGTCACTTCAATATTTATATGCGATGCACAAGGTACAAAGAGAGGAAGGTGCATTGCTGGCCTATCATGAATGCAGGTTGTCTGAGACACAAAACTTGCTGTCCTCACCTTTGTCATGACATGCTGGAGTAATCCTTATCTCCTACTGTCATGCACATGCAAATAAGGATGTTGCAATGTATAAGGGGTACTTACCAACAGTTCCACTGACTCGAATGACCAGGTGATTCAGGAGATCCCTTTAACAGCTGATGAGGTCTGCCCACTGGTACTTCAACTGATGGTTTGTGCTCTCCGTCGGGAAGATGCATTTGAGCTGGTAGAGCACATTAGCCCAGCGCAACGTCCGTGCCTCCGATGGGTAGTCCTGATCACATGGCTACCCATAGCCACCATGTTGGGGAGGCAGTGGCACACTAACCATGTGAACCCTCCCAGTTCATCCCCAGTCATCCTCTGTGCCCTTCCCTAACATGTTGCAGTTTCCCTCCACTACAACCTAAATCCCCCAAAAAATAAGAAAACTATTCCTCAACTAAATCCAACAACCCCAACAATACTGACACAATTAACAGGACACAAATGTACAATAAAAAGTCAAAATTTACAATATGGACAAAACACAGACAGGACACAGCACAAAAGACTCAAAATCCAACACTCCTCCCACCAGCACAAGCACCACACAACCTCTTTCAGGTACAGACTACAAGACTGTAAAGTAAAAGTAAAAGTAAGTTCACTTTTCCATGTATGCAGCAAGGAAGACCTATTACGTCACTTCTTGGGCATATGTGTCACACTTTCTGATATGTGCCGTTACTTTGGATGCATGACGGCCATGCAAAGTTTTTTCTATGAAGGCTGACGAGGCATGAGGACTTAGATTAGACGCACAGGTGCAAAGCCTCATTTTTGGTAAATATGTTGTTTGAAGAACTACCGTATGCATATTTTATTGACGCATGATGGCCATGCGTGGATTTTTCTATGAAAGCTGACATGGCATGATGACTTAGATTCGGCAACATTTTAGTGATTTGCGATGTATGGAGAACTACTGTGTCATTTTTTTGACGCATGACAGGCAAGTGTGGACTTTGGAATGAAGTCTGACAGGGTACTCAGATTCACATTCCTAGTTACAGGGGCTATGTATCTTTGTTGTTTGTATGGTAGGGCAACATGTTTATGTATGTGTATTTCACTGTGTACAGGTAACATAGGAATTTGATGTTATAGGTGTGTGTGATACTGTGCATGTGTATGAAAACTCTTTTCCACATACAGTTCCATATATGTACAATGTGTGTACTGCTAGTGTACATATGTGATGGAACTTATATTGTGGGTCTACCACATTGTCATGTCAGAATTCTCACTGTATGTTTCACAACACAGCATAAGAAAGCATGGGCCATGTGCAAAACATGTTCATGAATGTGAAAGCCTTGACTAATCTTTAGCAAAGGATGATCTTGACTAAGGCAGGGTTCAGATACGGTAACCCATGCAATGTGAGTACAAGTATGTCCACACTCTGGTGTGTCCTATGGGCCAGACTTCATGATGTAAAGCAGCACGTGTAATCTAGTTCCCCATGCATGCCAGTTGCTGGAGATGGGGTGCTTACATGTGCCATTGTTGGTGTGAATGTGACATGTTTGTGTGTGTAAAAATATGTTTCATATATGATGCATACTACAGTGGTGTGTTTAGGGATTTAGGGATTTGACAAACACCACTTCTCTATTCAAGCATGTATATATGTAGGCCATTGTCTCCACACTGTGTACTCATATCTGTGTTGACTATGTTTCCCTATGCGGGAACAAATGTGATGTTCATTTAAGATTGCTAGTAAACATGTGACCCATAAACATCTTCACATGTGAATTGTTCCATTTTGTCCATATGAAAATAGACAGCACCAAGTCTGGTCTGCCTAGTTGGTAAATGTGTACTAAGGTTTAGGGATTATGGCCCTCATCCTGACATTGGCGGTAAGTCCCTCTTACTGCCATGCCGACTGCCGCCAACATACCGCCGTGGATAACCGCCAAGCATATTATGCCACACACATACCAATCAGTCACTATGCAGACACATACACAAGTCCACCAGACCAAGGTCGGTGATAAACTGGTGGTATCCAAACCCTCACTGTTACGCCAACAGAACTACACCCACAACATTATGACCCACGAATCACCGTTGCGGACATTCAATGGCGCTAAACCATTGGTGGTACATACCGCCGTGCTCAAAATGCACACACACATACAAAACAACACCACATTGGACAATTCAAACTACACACACCTGACACACATACACATACACACACCACACCCACACACCCACACCACTATATAACACACACCCACATTACCCACAACATTTTACAACTAAAAACAAGGGCCAAAGGAGAAATAGCAAGACCACAGCCACATACCACCATCACCTATACACCATCCATGCATCTTACATCACACACCCCAACACATCACCCCACACACCCTCACCCACACCACTCCCCCTCACCCATGGCACCACAATGACACCCCAGGATCTCTGAGGAGGAGCTAAGGGTCATGGTGGAGGAAATCATCCAGGTAGAGCCACATCTATTCTGATCACAGTTGCAGTAGACATCCATTGCCAGGAAGATGGAGCTATGGTGGAGGATCGTGGACAGGGTCAACGCCGTGGGACAGAACCCAAGAACAAGGGATGACATCAGAAAGAGGTGGAACGACCTACGGGGGAAGGTGCGTTCCACAGCAGCAAGACATCAAATAGCTCTGCAGAGGACTGGCGGTGGATCCCCCTCCTCCCCCACAACTAACAACATGGGAGGAGCAAGTCTTGGCAATCATCGATCCCGAGGGCCTGGCAGGAGTAGGAGGAGGACTGGACTCTGGTAAGTCAACTCTTTATTACTTTCACTATGTCATCACATACCCCTACCCTCACCCTCTCTCCCATCACTCCACCACCTCCCACACACCCCACCATCGCAACCCACCTATCCCAATACCAAGCCCTGCATGCAACACCAATGCATGGACATCCATCACAGACCTCCAAGGACAACTATCACCATTGCATGCACACTAGAGACAGTCACCTAGCTCAACAAATAACGACTCACACAAAGGCCAATCTGCCATGGCAACAACAACCATAGAGGGCAACACAGCCATGCACATGATGTCACACGCAGAAACAATAACACTGTGTTTACATCCCCACAGGTCCCCCAGGCAACGTCACCGAAGAGGAGATGCCAGCAACATCCAGCCCCCCCCCCCAGAAGAGGCCCACTGTGATGACAGCAGCTCTGGACGCCTGGATCGGATGACCAACCTAGCTCATCAGGGATCTCTGGACAGTCGGTTAGCCAGGCACAGTCACACATCACCACAGAGCCTCACCCCTCAGGAAACACCACCACAGCACCCACCCAGTGGGCCCATACCTCTGTCCCCAGGACAGGTCAATCAGCAGTGTGTTCACCAGTACAGGGATCCCAGGCAAACCGACAAACACAGGACGATCAGGGACCTGGGGTCAGTGGCAGTGGGCACATGGTCCAGGGGACAGAGACACAGGACAACAAGGAAGCTGGGAGGACTGCTGTGCAACAGGGGGAGGACAGGCCTAGGGAACCGGCCCTCCAGGAGGCACTCACCATGATCCTGGGAGCATATCAACATTACCAGGTTATGCTGGGCCAGATCCTGGACAAGATGCAGGTGAACCAGCGGCTGCAGGAGGGACAGTACCTGGGGATCAGGGAGGACTTGAAGGACATCAACACCACCCTGGTCACCATTGCAGGGGTGCTGGCAGACATGGCCAGCACTATGAGGGAGGCAGTGGCACACCAGCTGGTCCCTGACACTAGCCAAACTGATGAACAGCCCTCCACCTCCACTGCCGTTAGTGGGCAGGAGGCCTCGTCACAGGACCAACAGGCCACCAGCACTCCTCCCCCAGGAGAAGGAGAACCACCCTGCAAACATTCCCTGCAATCCAGGCAGAAGCCAGAGACTATTGCCAATGTCACCCTTGTGTCCCACTCTGCCACCCTCTCCACCTTGAACTGCCATTGCTCCCCTTCCTATGCCCCCTTTGACAATGCACCTGCGATACAAATAGACTGGAATATATCCTAGACTTTCCTCCACCCTCACCCAAACCCATTGAACATCCCCTCTACTTCTAAGTATGGAGTATGCCAAATTATTTAAGTATGTATTAGTTTAACAAGGTTTAAACATTGTAATTCAACTGTACAGTAATGTTTATATTGGAAAGACTTGTAGTTGGCTGCACTGAACACACCAGGAGCGATAGTGGGGCACCAACATCTGAAAATAGAGATGCCAAAGGGTACAGTAAGTGGCCATAGAAGTTTGAAAATCAGCCTGCCAGTGACAATATCAAACACAAAACTGTCAATTAAATGTTGTTACACTGTGTTACCTGTGTGTCATTGGAAGTATCGACGGATTATTGCACTTCTGTAGTCCTCATCCTCTGCCTCCTCATCTTCACTGTCCACAAGGTCCACTGCTGCCACACAGCCATCTCCAGCCTCATCCTCCTACAGAAAAGGCACCTGGCGACGTAAGGCAAGGTTGTACAACATTCAGCATGCCACGATGATCTGGCAGACCTTCTTGGGTGAGTAGTACAGGGATCCACCTGTTAGATAGAGGCAACGAAACCTGGCCTTAGGGAGGCCGAATGTCCTCTCTATAATTGTTCTTGTTCGCCCATGTGCCTCATTGCAACATTCCTCTGCCCTTGTCCTGGATTCCTCACAGGGGTCAGTAGCCATGAGAGGTTGGGATAACCAGAGTCACCTGTAAATATCGAGGGACAAGTGTTAGACACACACTAACCCTTAGGGCCCACACCATACCCATACACTGGGTGGGAACCAGGGCTCACCTATCAGCCACACCCTGTGCCTCTGGAGTTGAGCCATCACATATGGGATGCTGCTATTCCTCAGGATAAAGGCATCATGCACAGACCCAGGATATTTTGCATTGACATGGGAGATGTACTCGTCTGCCAGGCACACTATCTGCACATTTATTGAGTGAAAGCTCTTTCGATTTCTGAACCCCTGTTCATTTTTCTGGGGGGGGGGGACAAATGCAATATGTGTCCCATCTATTGTCCAAATAATGTTGGGGATATGTCCCTTTGCATAGAAATCAGCTTTCACTGTGGCCAAATCCTCCACCTGGGGGAAAACGATGTAGCTGCGCATGTGTTTAATCAGGACAGACAACACTCTGGTCAGCACGTTTGAGAACATTGGCTGGGGCATTCCAGCTGTCAAGCCCACTGTCACTTGGAAGGAGCCAGTTGCCGGGAAATGGAGCACAGATAGGACTTGCACAAGAGGGGGGATCCCAGTGGGGTGACGGATAACAGAGATTAGGTCAGGCTCCAAAGGGACACACAGCACTGTGATTATGGCCCAGTCCAGCCTATAGGTGAGGATAATGTGCCTGCCCTCCATTGTTGCCAAGTCCACCAGAGTTCTGTACACTGGGGGATGTCTCCATCTCCTATTCATCTGCAGCGGTTGCAATCTATGGACCACAACGGTGAGCAGCTGGTTAGTGTTTCATATTTCCAACCACTACACTTCATTGCATGTTGTGATTTAAACAGTATATTGTTGGAGAGGTCCAAATGGTGAATATTTGTACTGTGATGCAGTTAGGTGCCATGGCCTATCCCCCCTGAAATGGCGTCCTCCTGCCCTGTGTGGATGGACAGTTGGAAATGAGGTAATTCTGCTGCCGTTGTGCGCCGTTGCAGGAGGCAGTGGAGAGCCGCTGTGCAACTCCTCATTGGTTATCATTGGGCCCTAAGGGGTACAGTGGCCAATGGTGATGTACACCGGCGGTGATGGTAAGTACCGCCGCCGGACGTGATCTCCATTTTCTATCTGTTCAATCACTTGCTACCTGACCTTCAACAGGAGAGGACCTACACTGCATGTGCTGCTGTGACCTGTGTCTGGAACCAACCATGGCTTGTGTGACTGGGGAAAGGGCCCCTGCCTTCACCTCGGCGGAGAAGGAGTGAATGGTGGATGGGGTCCTACCCCAGTACTGACTGCTGTATAGGCCTCCAGACCAACAGGTGAGTACACTGTGAGCATGATCCATGGGGCATGAATGCATGGAGTGGTGTGTGTGAAGGCCTCATGTAGGGGGGGTTGGTGGATGGTCCCTGGGAAGAGTGCAGCATGTATGCTGGGCCATGTCTGTGCGTAAGGGGATGGGAAGGGCTAGGGTGGGCCATGAGTTTAACAGGCAGGACGGTCTGAGTAATACCTTTCCCTGGGTCCATTTCCCTGCAGGTCAGTGCCCATCAGAAAAAGGGTATATGCCGTGCCATCACCCAGGACGTGCGGACCCTGGGGGTCTACAGCAAGTGGAGCACCCACTGTCGGAAACGGTGGGAGGTCCTGAGACACTGGGCACGGAAGACGGCGGAGGCCCAGCTGGGGATGGCCTCCCAACGAGGAAGGCGTGCCTGTCGAACCCAGACCCCCCTGATGGCCTGCATACTGGCAGTGGCCTATCCAAAACTGGATGGTCGCTTGGGGGCATCACAGCAGCCACAAGGGGGTGAGTACAATGCCCCAATTTACAACTTGCACATGGTGGGGTGGTATCCGGGTGGGGGATGTGGACCTGTGGGTGCCCCTAGGCCAGGCCTGATGTTGCAGGGTAGGACCCATGTTGGGCAGGGTTCAGATGTAAACTTCCTCCAACCAAGCTAGTAGGCATCAACAACAGGGCAGGGGTCTGTGGGTCTCAGGTATGTTGCAATTGGCATTAGGTGTCCCTGTCAGTGGGCAGGTGGCTAGCATTGTGACTGGTAGTGCATTGCCTAGTGCGTATGGCTGTTCCCTGTGTGTGTGCGTCGTGTATGCCAGCGGTGGTGTTGTTGCCTGCCATTGACAGAGTGCAACCCTTGCCTCTTCCCCCCTCCCTTTTTGTTTTGTCACCCTGTCCATCTGTGCATTAGCATCCTCTGGCGGAGCAGCAGAGGCACCGGCGACTAAGGGAGCTGCATCCCACAGGACCCAGGATGCCGAATCCACCGATGGTGAGGGCACCAGTGGGATGGAGGGCGAGGGGAGCACCATGGCGGAAACTGGAGGGGACAGTTTTGACAGTGATACCTCCTCCAATGGAAGCTCCATAGTGGCGGCGGACACCTCTGTGCCCACCCCAACTGCAGGTACAGCCGCCACCCCCGTACCAGCACCGCCTCCAAGCAGCCCATCAGCGTGTTTTCCGTGCCCACTCACCCAGGACGGTGGGCATCTCCTTCGCCCCAGGCACCTCAGGCCCTGCCCCAGTTAGCCCTGCCGCCCTGAGTGAGGCGGCTATTGACCTCCTGCGATCCATCTCTGTTGGGCAGTCAACCATTGTGAATACCATCCAACCATGCGTTCCTGGAGGGCATTCACACTGGCATGGCGGCCCACCAGAGATCAATCCAGGCTCTGGCCTCCTCTCTGATGGCAGCCATTGTCCCTGTTTCCACCCACCCTCCTCCAACTTCCTCCACCCAATCCCAATCCCATTCCCCTCAACCCCCACCTATCCCAAGGACACAGGCAGACCAGCATGCACACAAGACAACACCCAAGAGTAGTTCAGGAAAACACAAACATCACACATCATCCCACAGGCACTCACACAAACACCATCCAGAATCAGACATAACAACATCCACTGCCTCCACTGTGTCCCCCTCCTCCTCGTTCTCCACCTCCCTCTCAGTTGCATCTACACTCACACCTGCATGTACTACATCCTCATCCACTACCATCATCACCAGCATGCCTATCAGTACACACCCCTCATTGGCAGTGACCAACCCCACTTCCATGCACACGTCCCCTGTGTCCTCTCCCACTGTGTCTATGCCCCCTCCTCCCAAAGTACACAAACACAAGCACTCACACACCCAACGGCCATCCACCTCACAACAGCATCCAGCCCATGCACCTGCACCCAAACACATCAGACAGACACCTCCTACAACCACTTCCTCTTCCTCCACTCCCAAACCTTCTTCCTCTTCCCGCCCCAATGTCCCTAAGAAGCTTTTCCTCTCCACCCTTGACCTCTTCCCTACCACTCCCCCACCCCATCCTTCACGTCAGGCCAGGGTGGTCAGAACCCAGGCAAGCACCTCAGCCACCCAGTCCACGGCCACAGTAGTGTCCACAGCTACTCCAGGTGGGAGAGGATCCCGGGCACCAGGCAGACCCACTGAATGGGTGCCTGTACTAAGTGCTGCATGGAAGGGCAAGGAGGCACCCCCAGCAGCTTCAAGGAAGGGCAAGGAGGCACCCCCAGCTACTACAAGGAAGGGCAAGGTGGCACCCCCAGCTGCTAAAAGGAAGGGCAAGGAGGCACCCTCAGCTGCTACAGGGAAGGGCAAGGAGCAATCCCTGGCTGCTGACAGGAAGGGCAAGGGTCCTGCACCAGCAGGCAGGAAGGACAGGAGGCCTGGTGGTGGGACTCATTCAGATCCCACACCACCAACAATGGTGGTTCAGCTGTCCGAGGCTGCAAGGGAAGGGCTGGAGATACCCCCCACCACTGCCAGCACTGCCACCAGCATAAGCAGCCCCGGTGTGCAGCCGTCCGAGGCTGCAGGGGATGGGCTGGAGCCTCCCCCACCACTGCCAGCCCGGCCGTCCTCACCACTGCCAGCATCAGCAGCCCCAGTGGGCAGCCGTCTCAGGCTGCAGGAGATGGGCTGGAGCCTCCCCCCACCACTGCCAGCACCGCCACCAGCACCAGTGCCAGCATCAGCAGCCCCAGTGGGCACCCGTCCGAGGCTGCAGGGGAAGGGCTGGAGCCTCCCCCACCACTGCCAGCACCGCCACCAGCACCACTGCCAGCATCAGCAGCCCCAGTGGGCAGCCGTCCGAGACTGCGGCGGAAGGGCTGAAGCATCCCCCCTCCACTGCCAGCTCCACCAGCAGCACCACCACTGCCACCACTGAGCAGCCGTCACCGCTGACGGACAGTGTGTAGTCTTGGGTCCATGGGCTGTTCTGCAGCCTGGCACCAGCAAATCCTGTGGGTCTGACACCCAGGTGAGAGACTGTGAACTTGCACTCCCCAAGATCTTCATCACTGGGCGCAATGGCCCTCCAGAACCAGTGGAGAAGCCATCTACTCACCCCATCCTCCCCAGGTTGAAGCTCACTGGGCACAATGCCCCCTCCAGAACCAGTGGGGAAGCCATCCACTCACCCCATCCTCCCCAGGAAGAAGCTCACTGGGCACAATGCCCCCTCCAGAACCAGTGGAGGTAGTCACCCATTTGAGAGACTGTGGCGTTGCACTCCCCAGGACCAAGCAATGGGCAAACCACCCACTTGAGAGACTGTGGCCTTGCACTCCCAAGGACCAAGCAGTGGGCAAACCACCCACTTGAGAGTATGTGGCTTTGCAATCCCCTGGACAGCGCAGAGGGCATGTAGCCCCCTCCAGGACCAATAGTGTTGTACCATATTCCGGCTGAGGTGCCCCCCCTTTCCCCGTCCCCCTGAGGTACCTGTATATTTTCGACCTGATGCCCCTGCAGTGTTCTCTCCGTGTTGTTGCAGGAGTGAGGTGGGGTCTTGGCCTATGTGTTGTGGCCCTGTGGCTCACGGACATTGAGGACTGGACAGTGTCCCTACAATTGTAAATATGGATACGTTTGGATATGGATGCACTTATTTATAGTATTTTACTGTATTACACTCACTTTCTTCAAATCATTTTGTCCTTGCATTATTACTGAGGGGTACTGGGTAAATATGTTGTGTTGCTGTATCTGGATGTGTGTATGGTGTTGGGGGTGTGTGTTTCACCAACCGCTAGGGTTTTAATGAGGGCCTATATATTTAACACAGACACCTGAAATGTACAATGACTCACCCTTTGTTTATTGCCAGATTTACCTAATAGCATACGATCTGTATGACAGGGCTGCTCTCAGGCAGTGATGGAACCCTATTCATAGGTGTTCCAGTGGCACTGTGTATGCCCACACAGGGCATTTGTTGCATGTATTGACACAGGTTGACTGTGGTCACCTCAGCTCAGTTCACTGTGCACAGGCAGTAGCCCCCTAACTGTGTCAAGAGTCGATGTAGCCTCCTCTGGGTATTGTGGGCATTGGGTGGGGGGCTGTCATCCTCAAGATTGATCATCAGCACTGCGATGCACAGTCACCTGCAGACATAACACCTACAAATTGGTGGTCCCATGGCCAAGTACGTTTTGTTAACTTTGAGGTTGTTGATGTCAGGCTTGTCCTTTTATAAACTGGGGACCTGCACCCTGTTTGTGTTGAACATGTCCCATCATTTGCTATGGTTTTACATGACTTGACATGCATAGGTGAGATCATTCCGATGATGCTTAGTTAGGTCATTGATAGATTGCAGAACTGAGTCATATCGTTAGACCCAGGGTACAGATGCTGTCATTTGTCACTTGCTTCTGTCATACTTGTTTGTGCTGGACAAGCACATAGCTGTAGTTGTTGCCAATGTGACTGGAATATGTACTGACCTACATATTCTCTGTGAATATGTGTCTGGTGTTACATGGAAATATTGTTGTGTTGTGCAGTGAGTATTAGTCCATGTGAGTTCCTTCACACACATTGATGGCATATTTTGTCAGGTATGGGTCTAGGTCAACGTTGATGGCATTATTTCTGCTGATTACCCTTAGTATCCTTCTTCTTCATCAACATTGTCCCTTCATTTATGCACAGCATACTAAGTCAGACTTGTGCACTTTGTAGATGGACACAGCTTCTTCTACAGGCTAAGCTAGATTTTCCCTTGCATTTCCAGGTTTTGCTAGATCACATGGTTGACCCCTGCCCCACGTTACAGAACACCAGCCACAGCAAGTGTGTATTGTCTGAGTGGCCTCCACATATTGGACCTCAAAGTGATGTAGGGGAGTCTCTTAGCTGTCCTTCCACATCATTTATTCATCATGTGCAAGTGCTCACATTCCACAACCCATGTTTCATTCACCATGAGTGTATTTTGTATGTGTGAGTACTCATGACAGCTATGAGGCAGAGAAGATGCCACATTCAACCTATCTGTCTTCTTTACCTCATGTACAATTTGGCAAGGGTCTGTGACTTGCTTGGACATTGCTTGACGTGCATGCACATTCCAAACTGGATTGAGTGTGAGGGACCTAGACATTTAGTTGTTTTGGTCCCTGTATGTCACTCTCTCTTGGTCAAACATGTGAGTGGCACTGAAGAGTATGTTTTCAGTTATCACATGTGATAATGTCATTTAGACTTTGCTTGGTTACCTAGCAGACACTAACCTGCCATTGTAGGTAATTGCTACCCTTTTCCTAACTAGGCCATACATCTGTACAGCAGTCTTCATGTGTATTTCCAGGATTGCTGCAGGCTTATGTCAAGCCAGCACACTTGTGTGATATGTGTGTGACAATGTAAATTGTCATTGCTAGAGACTATGCCTGCATTCCACCCACACATTCATGTGGTAGTGCATTCTTTGTTTTTAGTTCCAGACTATGTTCCAAAGTTATTAACAACCGTTGTGGTGTAGTCATGATCTCTGAGATATGTGCAAGTTAAAAATGGCATGTGATGGTGATAATGAGTATGCCATGAGAAATCAGAGTTAAAGTGATTTTATTGAAACATTTAAATTATTGTATCTTGGAGTACAGTGCCTAAGAAAAAAAGTTGTGCACAATCTGTTCTCTTCTGTGTGCTCCAGCTGCAGAGTTTGGTTGTTCCCAATCCTCCTGTTGTGCATCATTGTCCTTATCCTCCTCACTGGGGACATCTACATGTTTGTCCAAGGGAACATTGGTGCGTACAAAGATGCTGTGTAAAATAGCACACACAAGCATTATTTTGCATACAAGGGGTTGTTCATATAACATATTTCCTCCTGTTAGATCTAGGCACCTGAACCTGGATTTAAGGAGGCCAAATGTCCTCTCCACCACATTCCTGGACCTTCTGTGGCTTTCATTGTAAGTGCACTCAGCATCATTTGTTGGATTTCCAAAAGGAGTTTTGACCCATGGCTGGATGCTATAACCTTGGTCCTCTGCAAAGGAATGTGTGAAAAGGTGTCAGACATGCATATTTGTTATTTGCTATGTGCCATGGCACATATCTGTTGTAAGTGGAGTGGTGATTCAGACTAGCATCTGGTATCATGTGTGTTCTTGTTTAAATGGATGGTGTGTGGTGGTGCACTTTCCAAACATGTAATGTGCCTCAGGGACCTGGTGACTGGTCATTAATTTCTGGTTTGACAGTTTACCCATGCAGAATATGTGTGGTGTCGTCTATATTTGACCCTGAGGCCCAAATTTAAGAGGGCCTAGCGCCTCATTGCGCCACATTAGCGTCATTTTGTTTGATGCTATTGTGGCCCAAAAAGGCCAAAATCACTGCGCCATGTTTATAGTGGCACTACTCATGCAGTGCAACACTTTGCAACCCCTTGTGCCACATTATGCCTGTCCCAGGCATCATGTATGCATGGGGTGCGTTCTCCCATTAGGGGGACTGCAAAATGGTGCACATTATTAGCGGTTACTTTTAACGTCTGCACAGAGCAAGCATTAAAAGGGGGCACACCATTGCTTTCAATGGGCCCCTATATACTGTGCAGGATTTGCACCAACATTTTAGCACTAATCCTACTCAGTCCATCAATAGTGTCAATTAATTTGACACCATTGCACCTACTCTGCACCATGGTGTGCCGTATATAGTATACGGCACACATATGGTGGCCGTGGGGGGGCGCTAAGGGGCGCAAGAAAAGTGGTGCTGCTTTGGATGCTGCATCACTTTTCTAACATGTGGCCCTTAGCCCCCTAACTTTAGACTTGCAGAAGAGAGATGCTAGGTAAATTTGTACCTATTTTGTGTGTTGTGTGCCATGTAAAAGGTGTTGCTCCTTGTGTGCTGCATGTGAATCCCACCCCTTTGCCCTTGGAATACCTCCCTTGCACAAAGTGTTTTTATTGCTAATTGTTGGCTATCATGTAAATGTGCATGTGGTTATTATGTACAGTGTGGCACAGTTATGTGGGATGTATTGTGATGTATGTAAGAGTTTGCAATCATCTTTGGGACGGGACAGGGCATGATGTGCATTTCTCCACTGCCCTGCATCATCAGTCCAGCCCTGCAAATTCCCAGGTCTCCTAAATGATATGCATTTCTTGCCTCTACCAGTACATTGGCAGTAGTTCGGCTGTCCACTGTTGGTACCTTGTATCATGTTAAGTAGATGTGGGATCTACGGGCATTTTTGTGGGTGTTCTGTGAGGTGTCTATTCCTACACATGATCTTTCAATGATGGTGATGGTATTTCAATGTGTGCTGCACTGTGCACCACACATGGGAAAGGTGAACACAATGAGTAATGTTTTTTATGATATGTAGATGGTGATGGCACCTCTAGGGTGGCATTAAATATCGGTGCTGCCTCAGGTTTCTACTGCATGGTAAATGTGGGGCAGTGCCAATATGTGAGTTGTTTGACGGTGGCATTGCCCATGCAATACACATAGCTGAGCTATTCCTTGCTAAGTGTTATGTGTGGAGGATCTGTATTTTGTTATCAATTTGTGGACACATGTAGTGGTTTGAACCCAGCTTTAGTATGCAAAGGGGCCATAGCTCCACCTGTCTGACACTTAAAGTGTCAGTCAGGTGGTGCAAAGCACTTGAACATATGGGCTTATGTGAGGGTGATGTGCATTGAATGCAGTGTAGTGTGGCATGTGGCATATGTGCTGTTGTCTAAACATCTGTGTTTCTCTGTCCATGTGTGTTTCATGTGGTGTATCTATTGTTTGTCCCACAAGTTTGGTATGTTGTCTGTGTTATGAATTGTATGCTGGTTTACCTACGAGTAGGCCATTGCCATATTGTCCATCCAGGAATCGCTGATTGATAGTTGAATGTCTGAAGATGTAGGCATCATGGACACTGCTGGGATTTTTTGCAAGTATTTTGGAGATTATTCAAGATGGTCCACAATGGCCTGAACATTGACTGAGTGTGTATGTTTGTGGTTCCTGTAGAGGTATTTGGTTACAGCAGGAGGGACAAGTTGGAAATGGGTGCAGTCCATTGCACCCAGCCCAGCAATTTGATCAAATCTTTCCTTGGTCTCCTGCTGCAGTTGCTGGGTGTTGGGAAACCGAATGTGGTTGGGTGTGAGGCGGATGTTGGTGTCCAGGACCATAGGAAGGCAGAAAGGGATGGTTGGAAGATACCACCCACTTGTGCTGCAGTGGTCCGAAATGATCCTGAGGCCAACATGTGCAAGATAGCCAGGAGTCTGGTCATGGGTGGTATGGTTGTGTGACTTTCCACTCTTGCTGTGACTCCCGCTTCAGATTGTACAGTCTGATGACCTCTTCTTCCCTGAGGCTAAGGATGGATGTGTGTGGGCAAAATGTCCTCTCCCTCCATCTGTGCTGACTTTGTGGCTGCAGTGGTGGTGTTTGAGGTTGCTGCGGTGGTGCTGGTGGCACTTGGCATTGTCACTGTCATCTTCTCCAGGTACCGAGATGTAGCAGCAACAGGTCCATGTTGTCCAGTTGCTTGCCAGTGTCCCTTCTGTGTGTTTTCCTTATGTAGTTATGGCTGGGCCTCTTTTTAATGCCTGATCTGACCTGGTGTTCAAATTTTGACACTCATCGGAATTAGTATAATTTTTTGGACCCTGTCCTATTCATGCATCATTTTTACGTCAGCTTGTAGATATGGCGCTAGGGGGCTAGCATATTTTTTGTGAGGGAACGCCTACCTTGCATACCATTGTCGTTAAATGATGCAAGGTAAAGTGACGCTCCTAAAAAATGACACAAAGTGAGGAATTTTGTCACTAGATTGCTCTAGTGAGAAAATCTAAATATGGCACTGGGTTATCACTGCTTTTGCATTGAAAAATGGCACAAATACAGTGCTAACTTGTCGGGTCCAAGCCAAGTGTGGATAAAGAGCACTGCTGGATCACTATTGTAACCCTGTAATCCTGCAATGTGTCCTCTGCCTCCCTGGTGGCATTTGTGCTGCTTTTGCTACTGTTGCCTGTCCCAGCTATACATCGAGCATGGATAAAGAGCGCTGCTGGATCACTATTGCAGTTGTTATCGTCTGAGGAACCCATAACTGTACAGACAGAAGGCATCAGAAGTATCACAAGGCACTAACTTAGGACCATTTCAGGGACAGGAGTTGCTGGGTATATCCTGGTGTCCTGCATTGCCGATAGGGGGTGAGCTCAAGGACTGTACTCAGTCTCTATAAGTGTGAGCCCAGGGGCCCACGGAAGCAGCCCAGCTAGGACTGGGTGTGGCTTTGGGGCATGCCCCAGTGAGCTCCTGCCCCTTATCAGTTTGCATGTCTTAAAATGCTATAATCAGTGGACATAAATGGACCTCCCCTTGCTAGACGGCCTCAACTCTTACAACTGTCTGATACAAAATGACTATACATATAACCCGGAGTTGCAAGATTAAGGCCAGAAGAAGGCAATTTACAAAAATCAACTGAGAGACATTTGGAGGGATACAAGGATATTTCCTTCAACCCTTGTAAAGAACTTCATCTTGACTGTGCAGCGCACTCGTGCCCCACACCTAAATTTTTCTGGTTATGTCATAAACGGGGGGGGGGGTGCTGGTGGCAGAAATTTTATTAAAAGAGTACTGGAAACTCTTCACTCCTTGTCGTTTTCTACGCCTGTTGTTAAAGCAAGAAAGCTGTGCAGTCTTGCCAGAGTTTTGGAGTGAAGTTTCAGTGCAGTGCTTGCCTAGTTGTAGACTTTGTGCTTAGAAGGCTCACGCTACAGGGTCCTAGATAGCATGGAGCCAGCTGGTGTCAGGTCAGTGCGACTTGCTCCTGTGGGGGTGATTGCAACCTATGTGCATGCTGCTCCAGTCTATCCTTGGTTTCATCAGTGAGAACTTCCTAGAGCATCATTTGCGATACAGCCGTATCCAACTCAGCTTAAGATGGTCATTTCAATGTTAATATTTATTTCAATGTAATTTTAATTCCAATTCAAGTTTACATTTGAAGTTGGTCTTAGGCTTGACTTTCTTTAATGATGATGCGGTCAAGGAGAACTCAGAGCCCAGGTCATTTCATCAATAAGTAGGAGGGGCCGCAGTAAGACAGTTATGAAGTCTGGACGAAAAGATATGTCTAACTCCCCTACTGACTTGGCTGGCAACATTTTAATACAACCAGTGCCTCTCACTGCTTCCCTGCCTGCCTCCATATCTACCTCAATCCCACCTCAATCTAAGTGGTCTAGGATTATGGACTATTTAAAGTCAAGCAACCCAAGCACCAGTAATGGGTGGAGAGACAGCTAGCTTCTCGACCCTCAGGTGGCGACTGTCGTGCACCTCTAAGAAGTAAACGGGGCATTGACCCTTCCAGTACACCTGGTACACATGGTACAACATTGATTGTCTCAACCCAGGTTCAATCATCAGCCAGTGTCCATTAGGATGGCAATCTATTTGATGATTCTTTCTCTTTTTTATTGGAAGCAGAGACTGAGAATGTGGGAGATACTAAACGAGGTAAACTATCACACTTCATGACCAGCCTCATTAACAATACCAATGATCTTCATCCGGTAGCCAGTTTTATAATGCAAACCTCTCTTGATTAATTAACAGATTGGAATAATACCACAGACAGTTTTGCTTAGCATTTGGTTCCCTCCACCCCACTAAGTCTAATCAAGCTAAACCTACTGACTAATATATCACTGGCTACTATCCAGGTCAAAGGCATGTCTAGCCACACCACTGTAGATGAGAACCTTGGGACTTATGAAATCTGTTCTTCATGCCACTTTTATTTAATGTCCCCATGGAAAGAATGCAACTCACAAAACAAATCTCTTAGTAGTGAGATCAAAGCAAAACTCGCACATATCTGGAGTGTGTAACTCAACAACTTGGAGTAAGTCTCCATATCTTTATTGTATCACTCTGACAAACCTGATATGCAGGTGGATATTTTAAGTGCTTTGGAAGCCCACATAGTGGGAATTAATGCTAAACTGGCTGTTCTGAACCACTTGATTACAAGAGTCCAATCAGTTCTAGCTGCTGCGTATCACTCTTGCCCCTATCCCAATAAGTTTGACTCACTTGTCACTATACCTCAAATGCTGAATGTTATTCTGGATCATATTTTAATGCCTGTCCAGCAAACTGGCCCTATCTCAGCCCATCAGGACAAATGGAACCTAGGCAGGCCCATTCTCTATTGAACGGCACCCCTGAATATCCACTGCCTGTTGGTTCATCTGATGTCAATAAGGCCACCGAGGTCTCTGAGGGGCTAATAACCGAGCAATGCATCCCCCTGAATTTGCACCTGCTAGTACTAGCAGCAGAAATGAGGGTGTTACAGGAGCATTTCATTTTAGTGCACATGAAGGCAACAGTAGCTTTACCACTCATGGGTCAGAGCATGCAGGGCACCTGATTTTACTGAGCGAGCATAACTTAGCTTTGCCATTATGCACTCTAGGATGAGACAAGAAACTTGCATTTGATGACATACATAGGCCCTCATTACAACCCTGGCGGTAAATCCCACTTACCGCCGTGCTGACGGCCGTCAAGATAACGTGGCTGTGGCGGAAATCCGCTACAAGTATTACGACCCACATCTCGTAATCCACCACAATACAGACACCCACACAAGTCAGCTATAACAAAGGTCAGTGATAAAGTGGCGATAGCAAAACCTACACCGTCACGCCAACAGAACTACGCCCACACTATCACGACCCACGAATCAATGTGGCGGTCATTCAACCGTGGTAATCCATTGGCAGTACACACCGCCGCGCTCAAAATACACACACATTTACAAAACACAACCACATTGGACAATTCAAAATACACACACCTGATACACATACACACACCACACCCACACACCCACACCACTATAAAACACACACCGAAATTACCCACAACCCCTTACAATGATTTTTTGGGAAGAAGCAGAGAGAGAGAGAGAATAGCAAACACAACACCAGCATCCACAGGCACACAACACCATCACTTATACAACATCAACGCCCCTCCAAGAACACACACACCAACACAACACATTACACAGCACAACAAACATCACCTCACACATCACCCACACCACATTATGGCACCTCAAAGACACCCGAGGTTCTCTGAGGAGGAGCTCAGGGTCATGGTGGAAGAAATCATCCGGGTAGAGCCACAGCTATTCGGATCACAGGTGCAGCAGACATCCATTGCAAGGAAGATGGAGCTATGGTAGAGAATTGTCGACAGGGACAGCGTCCAAGAACACGGGATGACATTAGGAAGTGGTGTAACGATCTACGGGGAAGGTACGTTATGTGGTATCCAGACACCAGGTAGCAGTATAGAAGACTGGCGGTGGACCCCCACCTCCTCCCCCACAACTAACAACATGGGAGGAGCAAGTCTTGGTGATGATGCATCCTGAGTTCCTCGCTGGAGTAGCAGGAGGACTGGACTCTGGTAAGTCAAATCTTTACTACTATATCCCCCCCACCATACCTGCATGCTATCACAAACTCCTAGCCCAACCCTCACACCCATCACCCCAACACCCCACAGATACCCCACTATCACAATCCACAAATCCCAAAACCAAGGCCTGCATGTTACACCAATGCATGGACACCCATCACCAAAGCATGTCCAGTACAGATACTCACCTAGGCCCCAAAATCCCCAATCACACAAGGCCAAAGACAATAAGCCAAGCACAGGAGTAGAGGGTAACTCACCCATTGCACAAGATGGCACACACAGATACAATAACTATGCATTTATTCCCCCAACAGGACCCCTACCCAAAGTCACCGGACAGGAGGTGCCAGACATATCCAGTCCCCCCACAGAAGAGGCCCACAGTGAGGACAGCAGCTCTGCACGCCTGGATCAAGATGACCAGCCCGGCCCATCAGTCGGTTCCACTGCCACTGTCACAAACCACCTCTGAACTTCCCCCCTCAGGAAACACCACCACAGCACCTATCCAGCGGGCACATCCCTCTGTCCCCAGGACACGTCAATCAGCAGTGTGTCCACCACTACAGTGACCCCAGGCAAAGCCACCAACCCAAGACAATCAGGGACCTGGGGTCAGTGGCAGTGGGCACACGGTTCAGGGGACAGAGGCACAAGACAACAGGGAAGCTGGGAGGACTGTTGTGTGACAGGGGAGGACAGGCCCAGGGAACCCACTCCCCACAAGGCACTCTCCAACATCATGGGAGCATACCACCATTCCCAGGAGACCATGGGCACGGTACTGGCCAAGTTTCAGGAGACTCAGCTGGAGACTGGACTCCACCATGGACATTCCTCCACCATCAACCCAGCCCATTGCACAGCCCCCTCCACTTATTAGCACAGAAATAAACACCCATGAATCACAAATCATTCTGGAGTCAGTCTGTACTTTCACAAATGTGTTATTGCAACCTCTCAGAAAAATAGCAATGTCAATGTTCATTTTCACATACCAATGTTCGACAGTTGTTGGGCAGCAGTAAACATAGCAGAAGGCAGAAAGTGGTACCCAGATCTGTGAAATGGAAAGGCAAAGTGAACTGTCAGGGCCCATACACAGAGATAAAAAGGCAGAATCGTGCAATGTCCTACAGTAATATGATGTGAGAGGAGCAGTGCCAGTCTCTTATCTGTGTCTCACTGGAAGTATTGCATGATGATGTTATTTCGGTTGTCTATATCTTCTTCTTCTGCCTCCTCTTCTTCACTGTCCACAGGCTCCACAGCTGCCACAAGACCAACACCAGGCCCATCCTCCTCCAGAAAAGGTAACTGGTGTTGTAAAGCCAGGTTGTGCAACATACAGCATGCCACGATGATCTGGCACACCTTCTTCGGTGAGTAGTATAGGGAGCCACCTGTTAGATGGAGGCACTGGAACCTGGCCTTCAGGAGGCCGAAAGTACGCTCTATTATCCTCCTAGTTTGCCCATGTGCCTCATTGTAACGTTCCTCTGCCCTTGTCCTGGGATTCCTCACTGGGGTCAGTAGCCATGACAGGTTGGGGTAACCAGAGTCACCTGCATATATCGAGGGACAACTGTTAGACACACACCAACCCTTAGGGACTATCCCATACCCAGACACCTATTCACTGTGTTGGGACCTTGGGCTCACCTATTAGCCATACGCAGTGCCTCTGGAGTTGCCGCATCACATAAGGGATGCTGCTATTCCTCAAAATGTAAGCATCATGCACAGAGCCAGGATACTTGGCATTCACATGGGAGATGTACTTGTCTGCCAAACACACCATCTGCACATTCATGGAATGGTAACTTTTGCGGTTTCTGTACACCTGTTCATTCCTGCGGGGGGGGACAAATGGCACATGTGTACCATCAATTGCACCAATAATTTTGGGGATATGTCCCAGCGCATAGAAGTCACCTTTCACTGTGGGCAAATCCTCCACCTGAGGGAAAACGATGTAGCTGCGCATGTGTTTCAGCAGGGCAGACAACACTCTGGACAACACGTTAGAGAACATTGGCTGTGACATTCCTGATGCCATGGCCACTGTTGTTTGAAATGAACCACTGGCGAGGAAATGGAGAACTGACAGGACCTGCACTAGAGGGGGGATTTCTGAGGGATGGCGGATAGCTGACTTTAGGTCTCGCTCCAACTGGGCACACATTTCCTGGATTGTGGCACAATCAAGTCTGTAGGTGATAATGATGTGTCTGTCTTCCATTGTCGACAGGTCCACCAGGGGTCTGAATACTGGAGAATGACACCATCTCATCATCTGCCCCAGCGGACGTGCCCTATAGAGAAGAAGGGTGAGCAGAGGGTCATACACCACATAGCTTGAACAAGGGTGTTTAGAACAATTGTGATGTAATCAGTGTGTTGTGCTGTATGTCCGTATTCCTGCACAAGAGTGATGTGACGCAGTTAGTTGCCCTGCCATGTGGCCCCCTGAAATGGCGGCTGCCTGACCTGTAAGGAGGGACAAGGGGAAATTAGGTAACTGCGCTGGCATTGTGCAGCGTCGTGGTAGGCGGACAAAGACCGTGGTGCAATTCTGCATTGGTTATCATTGGGCCCTATGGGTTCCAGGAGCCAATGACGATGTACGCCGGCAGTGACGGTACGCACCGCCGCGAACGTGACAGCCATTTTCTATCTGTTCACTCACTTGATACCTGACCTTTAACAGGAGAGGACCTACAATGCAAGTGCTGCTGTGGCCTGAGTCTGGAAGCGACAATGGCTACAGTGTCTGGGGACAGGGCCCCTGCCTTCACCGCGGCGGAGTTGAACAAAATGGTGGCTGGGGCCCTCCCCCAGTACACGCCACTCTACAGTCCTCCAGACAAACAGGTGAGTACACTGTGAGCATGATAGATGGGACATGAATGTTTGGGTTGTTGTGGATGGAAGATTCGGGGGGTGGACAGAAGCCAGCATGTGAGGATGGTCAGTGCATGTGTTTCTGGGCCAGGGTGGGAGGTTGTGGCCAATGAGTAAGATGAACCAGATGGGGGAGTTAAATCCATTCTTACCTCACTTTTCCTCCAGGTCAGTGCCCACCAGAAGAAGGGTATTTGGCGTGCCATTGCCAAGGAAGTGTGGGCCCTGGGGGTCTACCATAGACGGAGCACCCACTGCCGCAAAAGATGGGAGGACCTGCACCGCTGGAGCAAGAAGAAGGTGGAGGCCCAGCTGGGGATGGCCTCCCAACGTGGAAGGGGTGCCCGTCTCACCATGACCCCCCTGATGTTCCAGATCCTGGCGGTGGCATATCCCGAGTTGGATGGGCGCTTGAGGGCATCACAGCAGCCACAAGGGGGTGAGCACAGTCTCATTCAGCTGACTCTGCGCACTTTATGAGGTTTCTGGGTGGGGGAAGTGGGCTGTGGGTTCCCCTAGGCCAGGGCAAACGTGCCAGGGTAGATCCATTGTTAGGCAGGTTCATTGGCAGTCCAACCCCAAAAGTGGTAGTGACCCTCTACACCTCGTCAGGCTACAGTGGGTTCCAGGTGTGCATGAAATGGGTGTAGGCACAGTCCCCCATGGGCATGTGATTTTACCCTGAAGTGTTAGTGTATGGCCTAGTGCACGGGGCTGCTCCGTGTGGGTTGTGTCCGCAATCGGTGGTGTTGTTGCAGGCATTGACCATGTGTCTCTTCTGTCTTTCCTCCCCTTTTTGTTTTGTCACCCTGTCCTTGTGTGCATCAGCATCATCTGGCGGAGGAGCATTGGCACCGGAGCAGGAGGGAGCTGGAACCCACATGGCCCATGAGGGTGAATGTATGGATTCTGAAGGCACCAGTGGGACGGAGGCGAGGGGAGCTCCACGACAGGGACAGGAGGAGACACCAGCGGTGGCGGGCACCCCTGTGCCCACCGCATCAACAGGTACAGCCACCTCCCCCCCTACCAGCACCACCCTCCCAGAAGCCCCTCAGCATTGGCATCTCCTTTACCCCAGGCACCTCAGGCCCTGCCCCAGTCAGCCCTGCTGCCCTCAGTGAAGAGGCTATTGACCTCCTGAGATCCCCTCACTGTTGGGCAATCAACCATTCTGAATGCTATCCAGGGTGTCGAGAGGCATTTGCAGCAAACAAATGCATACCTGGAGGGCATTCATTCTTGCGTGGCAGCCCAACAGAGAGCATTTCAAGCTATGATGGCAGCCATAGTCCCTGAGTCCAGCCTCCCCCCTCCAAATTCCACTACCCAGATCCAATCCCCTGTACCTCAGCCTATCCCAAGCACACCATCAGACCAGCATGCACACTCATCAACACACGAGAGTGGACATGGCTAACATAAGCACCACACATCCCACAGGCACTCACACAAGCATCATACCCATGCAGACACACCAATATCCACTGCCTCCACTGTGTCTCCCTCCTCCACGTCCTCTTCCTCCCTCCCAGTCTCGTCTCCACCCTCACCTGCATGCACTGCATCCTCAGCCACTACCTCCATCACCAGCATGCCCATCACCACACACCCCTCACGTGCAATCACCACCCCCACTACCATTCACACGTCCCCTGTGTCCTCTCCCAGTGTGTCTGTGACACTCCTCCCAAAGTATACAAATGCAGGCACACACACACTCAACAGCCATCCACCTCACAACAGCCTCCAGCCCATGCACCTTCACCCAAACTCAGCAGACGTACACCTCCTACAACCACTACCTCTTCCTCCAATACCCCTCCATCTTCCCGTCCCAGTGTGTCTAAAAATATTTTCCTCGCTAACATTGACCTCTTCCCTACACCTCCCCCCCCGTCCTTCCCCTAGGGCCAGGATGGCCACATCCCAGCCCAGAACCTCAGCCACAAATTTCTCGAGAACTGTGGTCCCTGCAAGTCCAGTAACATTAAAGGCGGCACCCATCAGGGCTGCCAGTGTGCATCCTAGTGAGGCCAAGGATCACCCTATTCCGCCACCTGCCAAGGTGAAGAAGAGACCCTCATGCCGTAGGGAAAAGCCGCACCAACCACCCAGCAAGGCCTACTCCAAGACAAAAGAGGATAGTGCCAAGGTCCCAGCAGTGACCTCCAAGGTGGGGAAGGGACACAAGGCTAAAGAGAAGTCAGCTCAGGGCACGGAGCCTCCGGGTGAGGGACTGGTGACACCCCTTCTGCAAGACAGAACAGCAACCTGTACGGCGGTGGCAACTGCCGCAACCCCCGCCACCTGCACCACCACCTGCATGCCCACCTGCGCGTCTGCTGCCTCTGCTACAGTCCCCAGCATCATCCCCAGTGGGCAGCTGTCCAAGGCTGCAGGAGATGTCCTGGTGTCTCCCTCCAAAGGTGGTGACACATGCACCACTGCCAGCATCTCTGCCGCTGACACTGACACCTGCCCTGCGACGTTCTCAGACAGTGCCACCACAGCCGACATGAACATCATCCCCAGTGGGCAGTCATCCGAGGCTGCAGGAGATGTCCTGGACCCTGCACAGAGTACATGAGGCACCACAACCAGCACTGGCAGTACCAGCAGTTGGCAGGCTAAGTCGCCGCAGGGTGGAGTGTGTTTCTGCCTCCATAAAGTATCATGCTACCTATTCCTAGGAATTCTTGTGGCTCTGACACCCAGGTGAGGGAATGGGAACTGCCACACACCATGTGCAGCACTCTGGGCACCAAGCCCCCTCCAGAACCAGTGGGGAAAGCATCCACTCACCCAGTCCTTGGCAGGATGAAGCACTCTGGACACAAAGCCCCCTCAAGAACCAGTGGAGAAAAGCATCCACTCACCCAGTCCTTGGCAGGATGAAGCTCTCTGGGCACAAAGCCCCCTCCAGAACCAGTGGAGAAAAGTATCCACTCACCCAGTCCTTGGCAGGATGAAGCACTCTGGGCACAAAGCCCCCTCCAGAACCAGTGGAGAAAACCATCCACTAGAGAATCTGTGGCTTTGCACTCCCCAGGACCAATCAGTGGGCAAACCACCCACTTGACAGACATGTGAGACTGTGGCTTTGTGCTCCCCAGGACCAATCAGTGGGCAAACCACCCACTTGAGAGACTTGTGAGACTGCTGCTTTGCACTCCCCAGGACCAATCGGTGGGCAAACGACCCACTTGAGAGACTTGTGAGACTGTGGCTTTGCACTCCCAAGGACCAATCAGTGGGCAAACCACCCACTTGAGAGACTTGTGAGACTGTGGCTTTGCACTCCCCAGGAGCAAGCAGTGGGCATGGAGCCCCCTCGTGGAGCAGTGGTGTCATCCCATCATCCGGCTGAGGTGCCCCCCCTCCCCTTCACCCTGAGGTGCCTGTTTTGTTTTGTCCTCATGCCCCAGCAGTGTTCTCTCCGTTTTTAGGCAGGTATCATGTGTGGGCTTCGCCCATGCAATTTGGGACCACTGGTCCACGGACAGTGAATGGATCACTATCCGGACTTGTGTAGTTGCTGTCATATTTGTATATAATGATCTTTTACAGACCTATTTCCCTATCTGGATTTTCGATGATTACACTTGTTACAATAATTTCATTTTGTCCTTGCGTCCTACCAGAGGGTTAAAGGGCGTAAATGTAAAGTTGATGCATGTATTTGTGTGTATGGTATTGTGGGTGAGGGTGGGGGTGGGGTGTTGCGTGTGTGTGTCACTCTCTTTTTCCTCCCTCCCTCCCCTGTGTGCTAGGTGCAGTACTCACCGTGGTTGTCGCCTTCATCTTTGATGTTCCTGGTAGAAGAGGAGGTAAACCAACATTGGTAGCACCTATAGCTCGGGGTCCTTGGCGTCCTGGTTCCTCGTTGGGTGTGGAGAGGTGAGTGGTTTCCCTTCCAAGTACTGTTTCCGCCGTGCTTTTGTTGGCGTTGGTACCGCCCCGGGAAAGCTGGCGGATTGGTGCCTTGTAATACAGTGGGCGGTACATTGTGTGCCACCTGTCTGTTGGCAGTTAGCGCCGCAGTGTTTGTTTCTACCGTCGTGGCGGTCAGAGTGTTAAAGTGGATGTCTGTGTTGGCAGTTTCCGCCATGGTCGTGATTCCATTTTGTTTACCACCGGCCTGTTGGCGGTATTACTGCCACTTTAACACCAACCGCCAGGGCTGTAATGAGGGCCATAATGCGTTGTTAAATATATTCATGTAAAAAAAGAAACTGAAAGTCATGAACTGAAATGGATTTATAAGCAGAGACATAGAATGAATTAATGCAAATCACATATATGTCATATTATTCCACGAATGAATATTATGATTTTTTTTAGTTTAGCAACATTTTCATAGTTATTCCTCAGTTATACTGTTTAACGCCAAAGAGATGTAAAAGCATGTATTTGAATGTGCATTAAGGGTCAGGCGAAGTTGAGATGGGGAAGAGGCCTGAAAATGTTTTCTCATGTTTAACTTTCAACATAAAAGTCTGCTTTGCTGTGTATTTCTTTGCTTCCAGATGCATCAACAAGTTTTCTTTTAATGAAAAGCTCATTATTAGTTATAGATAAAGGGGTATGAGGACACAGGTTTCCAAGGATGAGATTGTTAACGGGGAGCTGTGCAGGAGAAATCCCCTCCTGATTACTAAAGACAAGAACAAATCCAAGGTTGTCCCGATGGCTCAACAAAGAGATGAAAGCCTAATTAAAGGACACCATTCATGACTTTGTATGGACTATGGAAAGTTACTGGTGGTGAGATCAACTATCTAACGTTTGAGGGAGGGAGTGTTTTAACTAGTTAGAGATTCCTGCCCTTTGACTTGAGTAGGCACAGACCTCTGTTCCCTTATTGCTTGGTTGATGTTGATTTATGCTACAAACAGCTCTCTTCCTGAAACTTCTACTGAAGTTTTTGAAGTGCTGACACTTTGCTCTATTCTCATTATTACAAATGTAGGTCATTTTAGGGTTCCCAAAAGTTAATTAGATTAGTTGGGTAGATGTAGGTTCAATGGTTAGGAATCAGAAAAAAAGCTGGAACTCTGAGCATTGTGTTATTTCTTATTTTCTGTATTGTTGCTACTTAAGTCTTGGTTTGTTTGATGTTGGTGAGTTTCAACTTAGTTTGATGCTTTAATTCACCTTTGGTAACTCTGTACTTGTATAGCATGTATTTGAGACTCATTTATATAAGTCGGGCTTTAAATTAGTAATAAATCTTTCAAACCGTTTGCCTCCGGGATTCAATGTGTGACCAAATGGGTTACACTGTAATTTTATGTAAAGATGAAGGTTCCGGTATTGACTTTATCATATTATCTGCCATCTTAGTTATTATGGTAGGAGGTCAGCAATTACAGAACTTTGCTATGAATGATCACCTCCCCAAAGCTTAGTCATTGACATTTCTAACTGGAAGGAATCAATCTTCTCTACCAGGAAAGTAATCTGTATCTCTGAAAGTAAAAGGGCACCCACATTAAGTGGGAGTTTCTTAATGCTGAAATTTGAAATCCAAATTGGTTAGCAGTGATCGCCACCTGTTTGATGTCTGTTTAGATGCAGAGGCTAATGTGACTAATATAAAAAGCGTTCATCTCCCTTTCAGAGGCAGTCTCAGGAGCACTATGTAGGCACATGGGGGGGTCTGAGAAGGGGATGGTTTGATGCAGCATGCTTCAGATCCCACAAACATATAATGGCCTCCCTTCACAAACAGCTTAGGTCTGCCCAAACGTTACTTGTAAAGTGGCCTATAAAAGGGCAATTGCAGAAAGGGAAAATGTCCTTAAATTAAAGGCGTGTTAAGATCTACAGGAATTATGCCTTAAGAACGATGAGAAGGCTTTTTGAAATATTATTACCATTTCTTAAAAGTTCTGCAGAACCCACAATCTATTCTGTTACATGTGGCCATGAATGGGCTACTTTTTTGGGGAGATCTGTGCCACTATTGTAGAAATGGGAGGTGATAGTGTGTACACTACTGCAGCAAAGAATGATCTCCCTCCCAAGTACTGCCCTTCACTGAAATATGTGATAGTGACTATTTGATCTATCCCTAGCAGAAAAGCCACTGTCCTGGATTTGGTCCCTTTAGATCTATTTAAGAATAACCTTGATTTGTGGCACCCATTGTTAACCAACGTTCTGAGAGCAGTATGGTCTTGCACCAATATTCCATTGCGGTCCAACTTGTTAATTATCCTGATCTTTAAAAACGGGAATTGAGAGAACCCTAGTTGTTGCTGTCCATTCTCTCTCCTGGACCCCATGATGAAGGTTCTGTGTTATGTCTTACTCTCCCACCTTGAGTCATGGGCTTCCAAAGATATTCACTTCGGGTTCAGGAGAGTTATGGGGATGTCAACCTCTGCCCTCTTTTGGAGAAGTATACAGTCGCTTAGTGCAGCTCTATATACCTGAGTTTTTATTAACCTGCCCAGTGCCTTTGACTGTATATCCCACACAAAACTGTGGGACATCATGAAAAATGTGGGCATTGACAAATCTATTATTAACACCATCTGGGAAATATACAGTGGCACAAAAGCTATAGTTAGGTTCAGGCTGGTGGGAATGTGTTCAGATTCATTAAGGGTGTGCAGGTGCGTAAGGCCAGGGTGTGCCCTTGCACCTTTCCTCTTCTCCCTCTATATTAAACATCTGGAGAGTGACTTAGTGCTAAGGTGCGGGGACCTGACCCAGATTAGGAAGTGTCCTATACCTGCTTTGCTATATGCTGACAATGCTGTCATCATGGGGTGCATTTCTGTTGCACTCCAGCGACTCTTAGATGCATTCACCTCCTTCATAGACGGGCTTGACATGGGAATCAATACTGCTAAATCCTTGTGAAAAGGGACCTGTAACCACCCTTTTCACTTCATGCCGGTCAGGTAAAACATGTGGATAACTTCAGCTATTTGGGAGGTAAACTTCAACTGCAGGGGTTCCTGGCTTCCATGGTAAGAAGTTAGAAACAACCAACTAGCAAGTAAGTATTAATGCTCTTTTTTATTTTTCTGCCAAAATGAATAAGAGGTGATTTGTTAATATGCTGGCCTTTTACCATGCTAAATGTGTCAGTACAGCAAGCTATGGGGCAAGGGTTTGATGTGTACAGGCAGCACCGTCCTTATGGGGTCACATAAAATAAATGTACTTGGTGCTTGTTGGCCCCCCTGCCCTCTACGGCCACCTTTATTTGTCATAGAGAGCAAGGGCTTCTATATCTTGAAGTATTTTAAGGACACCCCCATTGATGTTGTGGCATAGGATTTGAATTACTGAGACCCTATCTTTAAACAGAATGATTGTGGGCATCTTGTCTCTGTTCCGGTTCTCAGAGATTCTGTGGCTGAGAGGCATTGGTGATACAGCTGTGGCCCTTGGCAAGCAGGGCTTGTTTAAGAGCCATCTCCTACTCTCTCTCTCTGTTGGACAAGCAATACGCTCAGGGCCATGTGCTATACTCTCTGGGAGTCTTTCTCTGTAGCTTCATGTATGTAGCTTAAACCACTTGAGAATATTCAACCATTCTTGCTTCATGACGCAAAACACTATCAGCATTTCATCTTGCTCTGATTTCGACTGAGCCTTTTTCACAGACTTGTCACCTTTCCCCAGTGTAAGGACTGTTCACACTATCTTCTGCCTTGTCCATGTGATCAGAAATCAGCAGAGAGCACTTCACACGTAGTGTTTTTTGTACCTTTTACTCCAACTGCAGGTCTTGTGTTTTAAGACCTTATCTGATTAAGCACCCCCTGCGTGGTTACAGAGAAGCACTGCACTTTTTGGAATTCCTGGCCTCAAAGGAAATTGTGTTTACTGTAAATACTTTCTGGAGGCTACTGTTAAAGGCAAGGACTTTGATTGGGGAGATTTTCATGAAGGATGCTAGCCTTCTCTGCATGTCCTTGTTTCATTCCTGTTAGATAAAGATCTTGTTTGCATTATTGGTCCGTTGGAACGTACTGATTGCAATTTTAGCCTAAAGATGAAATTTGGTATATGAATTTGGTTTGCAATTTTAAACTGAAGACAAAATGTGTTGTTTATGCTCATTTTTCTGTGATTTGTTTTTTCTTTGTAAAAATCTTTAGTTAGGCCCCATAATTGATGCCATTGTAGTTGACACATTCAGTGATTTGCATTTGCGTCTTTTTACCCCCACTTCTAAATCTTATGTCTTTCTTTTTTGTAATTCCCAATATCATCATATAAATTATGCTGTTTTAGTGTGGTATATCACAAATGTTTACCATATTAGTGTATTTTACTTGCGTAGTGCATATTTGTATGTTCAAATAAAGTTGTGGCTTGACTTGACTTGAATGAATTGTACCACAAAAATGAACTTTTGGTGTGGGAGCTCCTGAGCTCAGTATTGATACATTAAGTGGAGATGGACTCAGTGGATTAGGGATTTATTACAGAAATCAGTGTTTCCACACCTGTTTCTGCAAACACATCCCACATTTCAAGAAGTATTCCAGTAACATGTTCTCCTAGATTCTACATGAGGAACATGAGCTTGAAAACCACGGGGATGTGGTAATAGCACATGCAGAATTAAATCAAAGACTAGAATACCATTTCGGTTGGAACTCTTTTGCTGACAGGAGCAAGAATTCTGAAATATTCAGAGTTAAGTCGTTCTGTGTCCCCATTTACCTAAAAATCAGCACCTCTCTCTGAAGCAGAACACTTTTACTACCATCGTTCAGCTTTCAGAGAGGCAAGTTCTGGAAAAGACAGTTGTTCGAGCAGACCAAAACTCTCAGTCACCGGACATCAAGCAGGATACTGTCTTCCACAGTTCTAGAAAGGGTAATCGGAGCAGAGATCAAGCTAAAAGCAGGAAATGCTCTTCAGGTACCCTCAGAAAAGGCAGAGATGTTCTAATCACAACAGGCATGGATGTCTTCCATTGTTTCCTTTGTTCCAGTCCTATTCTTCCCATGCTAGTCGGTCTGAGCCTGGGCACTTAAATTATAAAGCTAGTTTTCCATTGGAAGGCACTCTGACCACATTGTAGTTAGCTCTGATAGTCCTTAACCCCACCTTTTCTAGTGTGTAAGATCAGGCGACTTATCTTCTAGAAAACAGTGTCTCTCAGTGGTCTTCCAGAAACATCGAAAAGTCAATTAATTTACTTAGGAATAAGGGCTATTTCGAGACCTGGGTCGACCCTCCCTTTAGTACCCACGTAATTACTCCAGAGAAACAAATGCCTTTTTTCCCTGTGCCCTGTCAAATGAGAAAGTATGAGGACCCAGGAGAAAGCAGATGGGAAAATGTGGGTTTCACCAATCATTAGTAAAGCTAACTGGTGAACTTCATTTTTCAAATTACCCATTTCCTTAAAAAGGCAGAATAATCATTCATAGCCTTGCCCCGCAACTCCTGCTAGTGCCCATGAATTACACTGCATCACTGCAATGCGGATGGACAGAGCAAGGCTACCAGGTTTACCTACTTAGGCTCTTCTCCCTCCTTATTAACACATCCTGTTGAGAAGGATGCCTGCTAGCCTTTTATTTTGTTTCTTGCGGCAATTAATCTTACTCTTCATGTCACTGGTCGGCGTGACTATAAAATTACCACTGTCAACTCACAAGTTTATATAGTTATCCTTCTCCAGATGGTCTCATTGTTTAGCCACAAAACCTGGCAGTGTCAAGAGCAGTTCCCAAGTGATTGTAAGAACTCCATTATTCATATATCCGATGGCAGTCTCCAATCTCTGCGTGTACACTCTCACACTATCAATATCGGGCCCAAAGTGATTGTAACAACTCAGATATTTATTCAGCACAATCTCATAAGCTGCTGACGAAGGCACATCTTCAATAACCACCAATGAGGGAACACGTTGGACTAATGTCAGAAGAAGACTGACTGCATGACAGACTGAAAGCTGGCCTTGGGCGCGAACTTGTAACTCTGTGTCTACTCCTCACTAGGTAGGCAAACAATGCTAGGGCTCCAGATGTAAACAATCTGTCTATCTCATTTTTTCACTCCATGGTGGAACATTTATTTCCTACCGGTACACAATGGTTGGATTATTCAGGGGGATCTGTGAACATTGTACCTGTGACAACTTAGTCAACTGCAGGACCTCTCATAACAAGCATAGCACTACATGCAGGGCTCTGTGTAGCTATAAGATGCCTGCAGCTCCTCCTGATACTTTTTTCAAACTCCTGTGATGCTCTACGTTTGAATATAGTGTTCCACCAGTGCCAGATCCTACAACAGGTCTCTAAACATTTTCAAATTTCATGAGACGTTTTCACAGTCACCACATTTCAGTTGAAGGTCCGAAGGCTTAGATTATGCATTTCTCTTTATATTTATTTTTCTCAGCAGCCCTCTAAACAAATATGTAACCATGAATAAACATTAATATGAAAAGACTACATATCCCATAAGTCTTTGAAACTTGAATAACATCCATCAGTAGCAAGCCCCCAGTCCTTCAAAGTCACACACAAAGGAAAATCACTTCCTCTTTCTTCACTGCACAGCAGCCAGATAAGTGTGTTTTCCTTGCTGATACCTGATTTTACTGATAATCCTTGTGAGATGGTTTTCATTCATGGCCTTATAGCACGTTTGATTAATTGTTGGGCGGTTGACACTGGCAGGTTATTCGGGAGCTATGCCCTTCGTAGAACATGCTGTTTTCCCATCAAACAAAGCACTGAAAATAGGTGGGTAAGGGTGGTCAGCCAAGACCCAGTCCTAGAGGAAAGAAGCTGCCCCCACAACCGGTTTTGAGTGAGTTCAATTGAGAAGGCCATAGCTCAAGGATGGGCACAGAGATCTGCACAGGGGAAGAAAGGTTCTGCTATGTCTGAGTTAGGTAGAGAAGGGAAACTGTGGGATTGTTTGCAGTAGAGCCCACAGAAACTGCTATTAAAATGGGTAAGTTTGCCTCTGGGAACTTTTTCCCTATTGGTTAGGGAGGGACCAGGAGTCATCCCACCCATGGACTAGTGCCAAGCCTAAATGTGGCACCCCTGGGGACCTTCTTTACTACACTACTGGACAGAAGAAAGACAGTGGTGGTCATTACGAACACGTCGGTAATGACCCCCATGTCGTCGGTCATTACCGTAAACGGCATGACGGCTCAGACCGCCATCTAATGAACACAGTAGTGAACTGACTGCAAAGCAGCTAGTTCACTACTACCCACCGCCAGGCCAGATTTGACCACTGGGCCGACAGTAGGCATTTTCGACCTTGCGGTGGAGGCGAGACTGGGAGTGGGATAATGATCCCATTTCCACTGGGGATTTCCTGGTGGAAGACCCTGCCAGGTAATCCATGGCGTAAAGCATACGGGTGGCAGGAATTCTCATTCCTGTTACCTGTATGTGACACGCCAACCCCCCTTGCCAGAAACCCCACTCAACCCCCAAAGACCCTCGAACCGCCCCCCCACCTGAACTCCAAAAACCGCCCCCATCCCTCCACCCTCCAATCTCCTTGTAGGCCTCCCCTAATCCCGCCTCGCCATCCCCCACCCCCCAACCTTCATACAGGTTCCCCCCAAACCCCAACCCCCCACATCCACATGCACCCATTTCCCTACATGCACACACGCATTCATACACGCAGACACACATCCCCCCTTCACAAACACACATGCACACCCCCATGCACGCACACACTCAACAAACACACTACCACTCCCCCCTTCCCTTCCGGACAGCACTTACCTGTTCCGTGACGCTGCTCAAGGAGGGAACGGGCTCCTTGGATGCTGCTCCGCCGGCATCTCCGCACCTCTATACACCACCACAACTATGACTGTATCATTATAGGCGTGGCGGTGTCTAGACTGACGTGGCGGTGAGGGTGGAGCAGCATCCACCCATGCCACCGACCACCAGCATGGCGCATGGTCGGGCCTCACCGACATCAATGGCAGTGAGGTTCCATGTGTCAGAATATGGCGGTCTTCCATCGACCGTCAGCATGGTCGGCTGCGGACTATCCCGCCATGTTCGTAATGATGGCCAAAAAAGACGACCTACTGCACTTGCACCGTTGGCCCTAACTGCAGTAGGGCATTTGCACCAGGCCAGCCCATATTAATGTTTGCACCCCTTACATGGCAACAACACAAAATAAAACGATGGCTGGAGTGTTAAAACTTTTCAAACACTCATGCCCAGTCACAGATCTTGATTTAATCCATTGCTATTTTGTTCGCCATGACACCCCTTTTTGGACGCAGCCATATGGAAACAGTCCAGCCCGAACTGCCAAGCCAGGTCCTCCCTGGACCGGAAACAAGCATCTTGGGGCCAGTTTTGGGGTATCAGCCATCTTCAGCCAGGCTAGCTGAAATCCAGTGGTGCAGCAAGCAAGGGACCCACTTCTGGGCATACCCTGGCCGCTTAGGACAAACATAGCAACAACATAAATAAAAATGATGGACGTAGTGTTGAAACTTTTCGAACACTCCCCCAGTCACAGATCTGGGTTTAATCCATTGTTATTTATCTCGCCATATCACTCCAGTTTGGACCCAGCCACATGCAAATCAGTCTTGACCCTGCTCCCTATGGGAACAGTTCAGCCCGAACTGCCAAGCCCAGTCCTCCCTGGACCCGAAACAAGCATCCTGGGACTTTTTTGGGGATATCACCCCTTCTCAGGTAGGCTTGCTTAAATCCTGTGGTGCAGGGGGCAAGGGACCCACGTCTGGGCATACAGTGACCACTTACAACAAACTAAAGACCTCATTATGAATTTGGTGGTCCCACCATGGAACCGCCAAAGCCGCGGGGTGGGCACCAATGTCATGCTGGTGGCATCCCCCGTCGTATTACAATATTCTTGCTGGGCTAACTGCCAGGATCATAACGACCCCCCCTAGAAACAACATAAAATAGGTACCAAGATACCTGGAAGAATTTTGTGACAAACTGTGTTCATTTAGGCCAGCTACATTCACCTTTGTTTGCATACTTGGACATAACAAAAAGCTCATGTTCTGCTCTGCATAATGTGTGTGCATGTGTTCCCTTTAATTTTCAGAGCTACACTAACATCTGGCTCAGATTGCACTCCATAACAGGAAAAGAAAAGTGTGAAAGAAAAAAATAGGTGCTCCTTGAAGTAAAAAGTATTGAAACAAAGATGTTCTGCCTTATTTTATAATTATCAACTTTTAGATTCAATTCTATTTTTATTGATCATTTGTTTCTCCAACGGAAAAATATTTCCTATTCCACCTATTTCCAGACCGTTTCTGGTGGTTTTCCATGCCCATTTCCACCTTCAAAATGGATTTGCTCCTGCTTTTTTTCATAGTAATTCACTGATCTCTACACATACGAAGAAGAATGGCAGGACTACATGTAGTAGTTACTCAGGAGTCATCAAGACATGAGTAGAAGGAATTAAGGCAGAGAAAACACAGAACAATTGAGAACTAGGGAAAGCAGGGAGAAGAGGTTCTAGAAAAGGAGGGGGCATAAAGGAGAAAGAAGAAAATAAAATAGATATCAGAGATGGAAAATAAAAAGCACAAAGGAATATTTACAGACTGAGAACACTGGAAAAAGAGGCGGTAAAACAGTGACATTCCAAAGAAAGAGATCAATAGTGGGAGTAAGGAAGCAAGGAAAAGAAAAGTCTATCTGGAACAGGCAAGAGAGATGACAGGAAAGAGAGACAGATACAGAGGAAACACAAATGAGTAGTGAAGCAATGGGGGTTGAGATTATAAGACTGAGGGGCATGAGAGAGAAAGAGAACTTAAAGGAGCAACATGAGAGCTAGTGACATGAGAATAGGTGATTGGAGATTTTAAGCAGGATTTTAGTTTGTCGGGTCTCGATCAATGCTCTTGACATGTACTTTAAAATGCAAAAATGCACAATTGTACAATTCTGTTCTAAAAATGTCCTTATATTAGGGCCTTAAAATCAACCTGCAAGGTGGTCTTCACATGTCCATTAAAGTCGGGCTAGTGTAACATGCTTCATATTACTTTTCCCAAATGTCCTAACAGTGGCACTCCACCCCCTTGGTATTTGTTACTATGATTATTGGTGAGACACACAGATATTTTCTCTTTTAATGTATGTCAGTTATGTCTAGAAATCCTTGACCAGCCACTGAAAGATACAGCATACATTTTGAGAAGTGTGGGTTATATAATGGAGATAATCTGGGTTTCTAGAGTACTCAAACTTGATAGCCTTCTAGTTGCTTCATACCAAGAAGTCTCACATTCAGCTGCAGCTTTAGTGCTGACGAATAAATCCTCTGAAAGTAAATATTTTCTGTTTCTACTGCTCAAGGCAGGCTCCCGTACTTTTTACGTTCATCACTTAGAAAAGTACATGCTTGTCTAAATAAGGTTGGTCACATACAGAGTGCCACCACAAGGAGTCTATGGGGAGTCTGATGCAAGAAAAAGAGAGGACAATGTCTAATTCCGGAGAGTTGACACCTTTCGAGTAGCTAAATGGGAGGAATTAGCAAAAAGTTATGTCAGCAGATCATGATATCACCATGCACCAGTAGAAACGTAAAGGCAGGGCTCGCAATTGGCCACCTGTGGCTCCATTACTGAAAGGGAACTAGTGTCCACAGCTTGGCCACAGGCCTCAAAATGACCCATCACTGCTTCTCATAATTACATAGGCCCTACCACGGGTAGAAGCTTTTTGCGGAAGGTGTGCTTCAGCATTACCTGCCTGTAACTTGGAAGGGTGTATGCCAATGCCTCTGTCTGTTTATAGCTAGTGTAGTTTTGACTGGTGCTTGTAATCAAATATAACTATCAACCAGTTGGCACACCATTACAATAAAATTCTTTGGAGAGCCTTCCTGTCTCCCCTTCCTCATAAAATAGTATTTAAATCATATTTAGATTTAACTTTTGAGGCAGTACTAATGTATTTAAAACAAATTGTTTTCTCTAAGTTGTCCAGAGAGTCCTTGATGGATATGCTCCAAGCTACCTGTAAAGATGTTTTTAAATTAGTGGCATATGAAGTTAAAACTTTGCTTTCACCGCTGGATAAAGTTGAGATAAATCACTCTCCATGAAGACAGGTGAAGTTTCATGACTTTGCCTGAAGTGAGGTTTATCCCATCTGACTGTTAATCTGGCAAAAAACTGAAAGCCAAATTCACAAAGGTAAACTTACATGTTTGTGTAACTGTACACTTTTCAGTATTCACAAAACTGCAATATATTAGTAGCTTTACGACTGCAGAGACTCAGCAGTCGGGTAGAGAACTACGCATATAAAAAGATAGGCCTGACCTAAGCCTCAACTGCAGAGTCTCTGCAGTCGAAAAGTTACTGAACCTCTAGCTATCAGCCTGCAAAGTAAAGGGAGAGAGAGGAGAGGAACAAGGACTATACCAGCATCACTCCATACAAGGGTCAATACTAGGACCAACACAATAGTATGCAGAAGTAATATGTATCAGGTCAAAAGCTCTGAAAGAAATAAGTACTGCAAATGCATTATTTCGTATTTGAAACTGAATTTATTATGAGACAGCAGTAGTCACCTACCATAAAATCCCCAGGTTGTTGACTATTCAAATTAGTAACATTAGAAATTTGGGGCCGTATTTATACTCTGGTTGTGCCGAATTTGCGTCGTTTTTTTCGACGCAAATTCGACGCTAAACTAACGCCAACTAACGCCATATTTATACTATGGCGTTAGAGGCGTCTAGCGCCAAAGTTCCCGGAATGTGCGTCATTTTTTAGCGTGAACCCCTTCCTTGCGTTAATGATATGCAAGGGAGGCGTTCCCGTCTAAAAAATGACTCCCAGGCCTTTACGTGGTATTTATACTCCCGGGCAAAAGAGACGCCCGGGAGTGGGCGTGGCTAAAAACGGCGCATTTGCGCCGCTTTTTAACGCCTGGGTCAGGCATGGCGTTAAGGGACAAGTGGGCTCAAAATGAGCCCAGAGTGCCCTCCCCTGCCCCCAGGGACCCCCCCTGCCACCCTTGGCCACCCCAGGAGGACACCCAAGGCTGGAGGGACCCACCCCAGGGACATTCAGGTAAGTTCAGGTAAGTATTTTTTTTTTTTTTTTAATAATTTTTTTTGGCATAGGGGGGCCTGATTTGTGCCCCCCTACATGCCACTATGCCCAATGACCATGCCCAGGGGACAGAAGTCCCCTGGGCATGGCCATTGGGCAAGGGGGCATGACTCCTATCTTTACAATGATAGGAGTCATGTTGATGGGGGATGGGCGTCGAAAATAAATGGCGCAAGTCGGGTTACGACGATTTTTTCGACGTAACCTGACTTGCCCCATTTTAAGACGCCCATGCGCCATTTTCCCCCTACGCCGGCGCTGCCTGGTGTACGTGGTTTTTCTCGCGCACACCAGGCAGCGCCGGTCTGCTTGCGCCGGCTAACGCCATTCAATAAATACGGCGCCCGCATGGCGCTTCAGAATGGCGTTAGCCGGCGCAAAACTTTTTGACGCTAAACTGCGTTAGCGCAGTTTAGCGTCAAAAAGTATAAATATGGGCCTTGGTCTCTACTTGGCAGAGATATGCGCCCTCTCCAAGTAGAGACCGTACTCTTAGTCAGGTAAGTCAGTACCACACCATAAATTAACCTGTGCTCACTTTGTGGTAGGTTGGCAAAGAGCAGACAGGCTTAACTCAGGGGGCAATGTGTAAAGTATTTGTGCAACGCTTAAAACATTAAAACAGAGAAAACACCACACAAAAATAATCCACATCAGGTTAGTAAAATATAACTTAATTTATTGAAAAAACAATGCCAAAACGACAAAAATCCAATATGTAAAAGTTGAAATATGAATTTTTAAAGAATGCCTGCAAATATATTGCCTAAATGCTTAAATCGCCAACCGAGGCTATCTCTTTGCATTAGATCGGGTGAAATCTGAAAAGTAAACCTCACTGCAATGAAGCACGAGGCGAGTACAGGGACCAACCCTATCCCGCTGTAATAGTTTGGGGTTGTGTTGACGTTAAGTAGAGATGGGAGGAGCAGTGGCGCCAATGCATCATCATAAATGCTGGTGGTGTGGGACGATGAGTTGGTTCCGAGCTGCACAATCAGCTGCACAATCAGAGATGCGTCGATGTCGAACTCCTTAGATGCAAGTGATGCGTCATCGTCCAGTCGCGCAGCTGGTGATGTAGTGTCTCCTGCAGCGGCAATGCGGCCACATCGAAAGAGGTGCATCGGTTCAGGCTAGAGCAATGACTGCACTGCGTGAATTCTGATAGGAGACAACTAGCAAGCCCATTTCCAATGGCCAAGTGCTGGATTGGCACCATTTGGCAGGACATGACTCACAGAAGAGTCCAAAAGCTGCAGCCGGGCTGTTGGAAGTGTTTGATGTTCCCTGAGTCTTTAGAACAGGAGGCAAGTCAGCAAGCCCTTGCAGTCATTTTGGTTCTGGGGATGTAGAGATGCAGGTCCAGCCTTCTCACTCCCAACCAAGCAGGGCTGCAGGGCATGCACAGCAAAGCAGGAGTCCAGCAAAGTCTGGAAAAGTCCAGCAGAGTGACAGTCCTTTCAGCACCATAACAGTCCTTCTTCCTGGCAGAATGTCCTCAGATCCAGAAGTGCACTGAAGTGGTGATGTCTGAGGTCCAGTACTTATTTGTAGTTGTGCCTTTTGAAGTGGTGGAGACTTCAAAGAGAGGCGTTTGAGGTGCACTTTGAGGTGACTTCACTGGCCTCTGGTCAGCGTTTATGTCGCTCCCCCGTGCAGCACCACCTATTGCTGCCTTGCATCCTGTGAACCTGCCTGGCTCTGCATGCTCCAGCCACAGCCACCAACCTGTACTTCATCCCTGGTGGCCAGTGTTAGCCTTCTGTCTCTCTCTCTCTCTGCTGCCTTTCTGTCGTCTTTCTCTGCCTTTTTGATTTTTCTTGTTCTTTTTCACCTTCTTCCTTTTCTATAATTTCTGCTGATTCCCACTTTTTCCCTACCGTTGCTGCCCCTGTCTTTGCACCGCAATGCCTCCCACCTCCCTTCCCTTCTTAATGGCAGCCACTGTGCAGTGAAAGGGTGACTTCACTGACCTCTAGGCAGCGTTTGCGTCCCTCTTCCGTGCAGCAATGCCTGTTGCTGCTGCTGCCATTTGCCCGGTGAGCCTGACCGGATCTGGGTGTTTGAGACCCTCCTCCACTCACTGACACTCACTTGCACCTCATCCTTAGTGGTCAGTGGTGGCCTTCTGTCTCTCTCTCTCTCTACTGCCTTTTTGCCTTTCTGTACCCTTTCTCTGCCTTTTTGCTTTTTTTCATAGTTTTTCCTCTTTTTGTCTCCTTTTCTATCATTTCTGCCAACTCCTTTTTCCCTGCCGCTGCTGCCCCTGTGGCGCCGCATTTCCCACCCTCCCACCTCACAGCTGACTGACCCCTCACACCTCTCGCCCCTTCTTAATGGTGGCTGCTGTGCAGTGAGGGGGCAACTTTACTGACCTCTGGTCAGCATTTACGTCACCTCTCCCATGCAGCACCACCTGTTGCGGCTGCTGCCCTGTGGCCTGCACCTCATCGTGGTGGCTAGTGGTGGCCTTCTGTCTCTCTCTAACAGCTGCCTCTCTGCTTTTTTGTACCCTTTCTCTTCCTTTTTGCCTTTTCCTGTTCTTTTTTCTCTGTTTGTACCCTTTTCTATCATTTCTGCCGATTCCCGCTGTTTGCCTGCCACCCCTGCGGCCCCACCCACTCCTAGCACCATGTATCCCACCCTCCCCCCGCCAACCTGAGCAACTCCTCCCACCTTCCTCCCCTTCTTAATGGCGGCTGCTGTGCAGTGAAGGGGTGACTTCACTGATCTCTGGGCATTGTTTATGTCGCTTCCCCGCACAGCACCACCTGCTGCTGCCCTGCATCCTGTGAGCCTGCCTGGCTTTGTGTGTTTGAGGCCCTCCTCCACTCACAGGCAACTGCCTGCGCCTCATTCCTGGAAACCAGTGGTGGTCTTCTGTCTCTCACTCTCCTGCCTTTCTGTACCCTTTCTCTACCTTTTTACTTTTTCTCATTCTTTTTCTTCTTTTTGCCTCCTTTTCTATCATTTCTGCCATTTCCCACTTCCTCCCTGCCGCTGCTGCCCCTGTGGCTTGCCCTCTCTTAGCACTGCATTTTCCACCCTCCCGCCTTCCAGCTGAGTGACCCCTCCCACCTTCCTCCCCTTCTTAATGGCAGTCGCTGTGTGTCTGTGCGGCTAGTCAAGGCATGCCAAAGGCAAGCTTAACAGTGCCTGTCCATGCCCAGCCCATGCCCAGTGCCATAGACCCTGGTTCCAGCACCATCCATTGATACAATGCCAGCACCCTGCACGCCGTCTACACCGGAGGCTCCACCACATGCCACCACGCTGCGCCTAAGGACACTCACGTCCTGCTGCAACTGCAGCTTTACCTGCCTACGCACACCAAACCTCCCCTCCGCTACAACACCAGACACCTCAGAGGCATAGTACTCAACACTCGCTCCCACATCTAACACGCAATAGAAGTATGGGATCTACTCGACTCCATCACCCTCGAAGTTGCCTTTTTCACCGAGACCAGGATTGTCACCACCTTAGCACCAGACATCGCCACTGCAATCCCTGACGACTACATCATACATAAAGACACCATCAATCAGCCAGGAGGAGACGTCGCCATCATCCACAAAAACTCACTCTGCCTCACAACCAGCATCGATGTCCAAACCCCTGTTGCCGAACACCTACACCTTTAGAGTGAGACAAATCTGAACTCCACGCTCCACAACAAATGCAGTACAGACCCCCCCAGGCCTTGTCCCCCTTCAGTGAAGCTCTGGCTGACCTCATCGCTCCCCATGCCCTCACCTCAATGGACTACATCCTCCTTGGCGACCTCAACTTTCACCTCAACAACCACAGCGACCCGAACACCTCAACCCTCATGGAGAACCTTGCCACTCTCTGGCTAAAACAACTTGTCAACCTCCCACACACTTAGCAGGGCATACCCTCAACCCTGTCTTCTCTGCTGGAAACTACATCTCCTTATCACACACCTCCGAACTCCACTGGACCAACCACCGCTTGGTCCATTTTTCCTTCACCAAGACCACAGAACAGCACCATCCCAGCGCCTCCCCTGGGAAACTGGACCAAGCTCCCCAAATCCAAGCTCACCGCTGCTCCCCACCACTCCCCCACCACCAGACACCACAGATGCCAACACATCAGTCCACATCCTCCACTAATGGATCGCAGACTGCACCAGCACTCCAGCCCCACTAAGGAGACCTGCCAGCAATCAACACAACAGGAGACCCAGCTGGTTCTCCCCCAACCTACCTGAATCGAAGAGCGCCTTCAGATGACTTGAGACAAAAGGGAAAGCAGAAAGAGCATGATAGACCACAAAGGCACCGTCACCTTGCACCAACGGCTCAGCAGATCAGCTAGAATTCAGCCATTCAGGAGCACGCCAATGCACACATCAGCAAGGAACTCTTCACCATAGTCAAAGAATTCACGAAGGATGGCATGGATACCACAGATATCCCCCCTCCCAAGACCTATGCAACAAACTTGGACAGCTGCCTCAAGCTCAACTCGGATAAGATGGTGAGCCTCATTCTGGCCACACCCCCGCTGCCTGCAGTGACTCCTGCTGGCCCACTGCCCTAGGAACTGCCCCATCTCCCACCAATCACGCACGCAACCTAGTAATCACCTTCTTTCACCGAAGAATACAGGACATCTACAAAGGATTTGCAAGCGAAAGACGAGTCCCACTGGCCCACCAGCATCACCACAGATTCCAAACTCCTGCTGACCCTGAACCACTGGAATCTCCTCACACCGGAAGATACCCTGAACCTCATAAGTACCATCCACTCTGGGGAACCCTAGGACCCATGCCCCCACCACATCTTAAACTGAGCTGGCACCAACATCGCACCGGAACTATACCATAACATAAACCGATCCATCAAGATGGCCACCTTCCTGGATGACTGGAAACATGCAAAAATAAACTCCTTACTGAAGAAGCCCTCTGCAGACCCAACGAAGCTGAAAAGGTACAGACCAATCTCACTGCTCCCTTTTCCAGCCAAGGTAATCGAAATAGAGATCAACATACAGATCACTGCGTTCATCAAAACAAACCACATCCTAGATCACTCCAATCCATATTCAGTAGCAACCACAGCACCAAAACCACACTCCTGGCAGCCACGGATGACATCCGCACCCTACTGGACCACAGCAAGACAGCTGCCCTCATCCTCCTCAACCTTTCCGCCACATTTGATACTGTCTCCCACACCACCTTGTTCACCAGACTACAGGACCCCGACATCCACGGGAAAGCACTTGAGTGGATCTGTTCTTTTCACAACGGCCAAACCCAGAGAGTCAGGCTCCCACTCCTCAACACAAAACCAACAGAAACCACTTGCAGAGTACCCCAGGGTTCCTCTCTGAGTCCCACCCTCTTCAATGTCTACATGACTCCAGTCACCAAGATTGGCGGACACTATGGGCTCAACACTGTCTCAAATGCCGACGACACACAGATAATTCTCTCCATCACCGAAGAACCATTGACAGCCAAAAATAACTTTGACAACTGAAGGCAGACTCCGATAGGAAGAAGGACAGCTGCCTCAAGCTCAACTCGGATAAGATGGTGAGCCTCATTCTGGGCCACACCCCCGCTGCCTGCAGTGACTCCTGCTGGCCCACTGCCCTAGGAACTGCCCCATCTCCCACCAATCACGCACGCAACCTAGTAGTCATCCTCGTCTCCTCGCTGTCCATGGCCTGCCAAGTCAACCACTTCTCAACCTTGTGCTTCCACCCACTCTGCCTGCTCCAGAAGATTTTCAAGTGGATCCCCATCGACGCAAGAACAGTCACCCATGCACTGGTCAGCAGTAATGCCGGCATTAACAAAAAATTCCAAACAAGACTCCAGATAATACAGAACGCCGTGGCAAGACTCATCCTGGACATCCCCTACCACAGCCACATCTCCGCCCACTTGGAAGACCTACACTGGCTCTCCATCAACAAGCGCATCACTTTCAAACTCCTGATGCACGCTTACAAGGCCCTTGACAACATCGGACCGGCCTATTTCAACCACCATCTCTCCTTCTACGCACCCCTCAGGCAACTCCGCTCTGCTCAACTAGCCCTCGCCACCATCCCTAGGACCCAGAAGAATACAGCTGGAGGAAGATCCTTCTCCTGCCTCACAGTGTAGACCTTGAACACGCTACCACTTCACCTCAGGTAGTCCAACTTGCTGGCTCAGTTCAGGAAGGACCTCAAGACCTGGCTCTTCGACTGACCAGCGTCACCCAATCAGTGTCTTGACCCCCCTGAGTGATAAAATATCAAATAAATATTTAATTGATTGATTAATTGATTACAGAGTCCCTGCCCTTCTTGCCCGGGCTCTGGATTTAGTAAAGTGGGCTATGAAGGTCTTTGTATGGGGACAGGCATAGCCCATTCAGGTTTAAGTGTCAACTCCTCACTCCCATCCTGCCCAAGTTGACCCATCAGAATATGAATGAACCATCAGGATGTGGATGGCCCATCAGGCACACCTAAGCTCCCTTTGTGTGCGGCTGTCTGGAGGGGATACACAAAACCTTGCAGTCACCCACCAAGCCGTGTATTCAGGTACAGGCAGAGACACAGAATGGTAAAAGTAAGAAAATGCCAACTTTCTAAAAGTGCCATTTCCAGAATTATAATTTAATATCTGACTTCACCGTCAATTCTGAATTCAAATTGTGATTCCAGAGACACCAAACTTGGGGGTCCCATCTCTTCCCAACTGTAAGTTACACTAATAACATGTAATAAGGCAATCCCAATGTAAGAGATTGGCACTGCAGTAGTGAAAAATTAATTCATGAGTTTTTTACTACCTGGACCAGTAAAACTTAAAAGTACATGACTAATTTTTAAAATACACTGAAAACACTGCACCCTGCCCATTGGGCTGTCCAGGGCTTAACCTAGGGGTTACCTATTTGTATAGAAAGGAAGCTTTGGGCCTGGCAAGAGGGAAAACTTGTAAGATCAACATGGCAGTTTAAAACTACACACACAGGCTCTGCAATGGCTGACCTGAGTCGTGTTTGAAGAACTACTGCAGTGGGTGCACAATCAGTGCTGCAAAGGCACTAGTGGCATTTAATTCAGAGGCCATGGGCACTGGAAGTGCACTTTTACTTGGGACTTATAAGTAAATGAAACATGCCAATTGTGGATATCCAATGTTATCATGTTTAGGGAAAGAGCACATGCACATCAGTAGTGGTAAAATGCCCATAGTCTTAAAGTCTGCAATGTCAGAAAAACAGGAGGTCAGAAGGCAAAAGGTTAAGGGAAACTACATCAAGGATGCCAGTTGTAATGCGTAATATAACACTAAGACATCTCTGAATGTAGAGCTTTGTCATGGGAGGATGGGAGAAAGTTACTTTTTTTAAAAGGATCACATTTATCAGTTGGCATACGCATGGTCCTTACGTCTCTTATATATGACTTACGTAAATTCATATTTCATATATGTGTAGTAGCATTTTGATTAAGAGGTTTGTGAAACTGTAGGGCAGTGTTTCATTTTTTTGGTCGAAAGGTAGCTTACTTTTTATTCAAAGATTTGCATGCATGTACATGCATGTACATGAACACATGTGTGTTCTACTTTCTATGCTGTGTTCCTTATGGAAATTTCAATTAGGTCATAGCATGTTGGACATCCCAGGAAATCTGCGTACCAATTGTGTTTGGTGTTTCTAGCTTTCTCCAAGCTCTCAAAGCTCTCTTACAGGTATCTGCAGACACTTCTCTCTGAGAAGTGTGAAAAGTGAAGTTGTAAGCATTCTTTGCCTGGATTAAATTTTGGTGCTTTCCTAACTAGTAAAGATTTACACCCTAAAATGCTTTGTAAAGGTTTTTAGCTCAAGGACTTGACAGTGTGAAATGGTATGCTATACACAGCCAATAGATTTCCATAGGTTTTCAAACTTACATTTTTGAAAATGATATGTTATTCTTGAAAACAGGTGGAGTTGTTCTGTGATATACATTTTTGCAAATTATGTGAAGTTACAGGTATATACAAATGTTGTTTTTTGCCCAAGCTAGACATTCTGAATATGTAATTTATAAATTTGTGAAAGGTAAGTACAATTACATCCTTAACCCATTTTTTTGTGTCACTACTTACTCTATGAAGTCTCCAAACTCTACTCAGAACCACGTGACCTAGTTGGAGCCAATCAGAAATGAAAGATGTTCCCTTCCTTCCCTCCTCCTTCCTCCTGCCATAGTGGTAATGAAGAGAGCTGGAGCCTAAAACACTTTGCCCTTGATTTAAGAGAAGTGGTGCAGCACCCAGTGCAGTGCCACTTTTATTGTGCCCCTTGGTGCCCTCCTAACACCACCTGGTGTGCGCCATATCTAAGATAAGGTGCACCATGGTGGTAGTTAGGGGAACTGGTGTCAAAACTTTTGACGCTAGTTCGGAGATTTGCAGGATTAGCATCCAAAATATTGACGCTAATTCTGCAAAGCCCATTGAGGCCCATTGAAGCCCATTGAAGACAATTGCATGCCTCCTTTTAACGCCTGCTCTGAGCAGGCGTCAAAAAGTGGTGGGCCACATTAGTATAAAAACATTATGCTGATGTGGTGCAAGGAGGTGCTAGTGTCTCTTAAATCAGCCCCTTCCTGTTCTTTTGTCTGGTCGGATGCATACCAGATCTCTGGCACCTGTGTGAACCTTTTTGAGGTAAGCTCTATGTGGGGAGACCTCTTTTAGTGTAAGATTTCAGGCCTCCGCCAAGCCCTCCCAGTAAGTATGATGCTGAGTAGGGGTTGAACTACTGCTGTCCTGCTGCCCCCTTTCTCAAATCCAGACAGAATAGGGGCAAGGCCTTTATTTATGCTCTATCAGTTTTGTGTGAGTGTTTCGTGTGACTGCTTCCTTGGGGGTGTTTTGGCTTTTCAGTATTCCCCCACGTCAGTGTTTTTATGGGTGCTTCCCCTTGCATTTTGTTGGAAAGTGACTGGTGTATTCAAAGCATGCACACTGTCTTGACTCACCTCCTTTACTGTTGGCACAGGTCAGTGTTTGGCTGGCGGTAAGCTGCTTCCCCCTTCAGCAATCTTTCAGCATGGTGTGGTTGGCGGTCCTCTCCTCTCTTGCCGCCATGACACTTTCAGGGAAAAGTGGGCTGGGATGTGTCAGAGTCTGTGTGCTGCCACGTGTCTCCTCTCTCATGGGGAGAAGCGGGCTGCCATATGTCGCCGTTCACGTGTTGCAACATGTCTCCTCTTTTCTATGTTTCTACGAAGATGCGCACAATTCTCCTCGGCTGGCATTTTCCTGCCTGTCTGTCTGCCATAAGGTTTGTATACAGCTCCCTCTAGAGCTGGATTACTGATTAAATGTATAGCATTATTAATTATTACCATGATTGAAGACAGAAGGTCTTTTTTTATTTAGGCATTGGGTAGGACGGACAGAGGTCCTAATACTCCGTATGTATTGGTGTTCTTGCCACTCGCGCTGTGTCTTTAACCATGGAGCACAGAAAACGTTCAGGTAACAGACATCAGCCTTTGAGAAATGATGAGGATGATTGTCACAGGTTTAAAGAAGATAGAAATGTTTCTGTTCCCATTGATGGGGTTTAGTACTCTCTGAGGACCACATGCAGCTCTTGGTTTCTTCTTTGAAAGAGGTTTTTCAAAAGTTAAAGGTTTATTTGAATTCCCACTGTTCTCCTTCTTCCCGTCTTTCTTCTTTATCCTCACCAAATGTTTTGTCTCCTTCCATTGTTCCTCGTGGCCTTCTCTTGAATATGAAGAAGATAAAATGCAGGTTCCTGAAACCACTCACATGCACCACTGTGTGATAATCTTAATGTTCCAAAGGAGGATGAAATGGCAAGCACTAGCTCTGTTTTTTTAACAGCTACTGTTTCTCCGTTTGATGTGTCTTGCAATTGCTTAGGAGATTATGATTGCTTTGTTCATTGTTGCTCGAAGGCATATATATTTGAAGGACTTCAAGGCTGATGGTGCCCCAAAGGGCAATTATTTGGCAATGAGCTGGAGGATATGCTTTGTGGAGCTGTTAAAAATCAGAAACATGTTCAGCTCTTCAAAATACAACCAAAGCCAGCTCCTCCTCATGCAGTCCCTTGATGGAGATGTCAGAGGGGTTATCAATTCCAGTTTCAAATGCAAAGAAACAAACCTTCTAAGCCCTTTGCAAACAGACACAGTTCAAAGACTCTCCCTCATTCTCCTTCAAACCTTGGAAGCATTCCTGACTATGCCAAGCTTCCAGACAGAGCACACCTTTCTTTCTTCAAAAGTGGCAGCAAAGTGTTTCAGACACATGGGTTCTGCAAATAATAGAAAGGGGGTATGTGTTTTATTTTGGGTCCAGTTCATATATCTTTTCCAGGAGATCCTTCAAAGAGGTTGGCTCTTTCTCAAGCAGTTGAACAGCTTGTGAGGAAAAACATGATCTGGCCTGTTTCAGAGGATCAACAGTGGGAAGGCTTCTATTCGACCATTTTTCTTGTCCTGAACTCCTCACAAAATACACATTATTATTCAATCTCAAGAAACAGAATGTTTATCTCAAAAAGACTTGTTTCAAGATGAAGACACTTCAGAAGATAATTCCTCTTATACCCCGAGGAAAATGGGTTTTGAGAAAAACTTATCTTAACATTCCAATCTGTCCTCCTCATCAGAAATATCTCAGATTATCTGTGGAGGGTTGACAATGGCAATTCAGGGTACCTTGCAACTTCTCCAAGAGTTTTAATGAAGGTTCTAGCACCAGTGATGGACAATCTCCACATAATGGGTATCTTGATCTTCACTTACCTGGAAGATTGGCTACTCCATTCTCCTTTAGGTGCTCTTCTTCAAACTCAGTTCAAAACAGTCTGTCAAGCATTGGAAGATTTTGGTCTTCCGATAAATTTGGTGAAGTCTCATCTTGAACCCACTCAGAACATTGAATTAATTCATGCTCACTTCCAGATGACTCTTGAAGCGATCAGTCTTCCTCAATCCAGGGCACAGCATTTACAAAGCTAGTTGCTTGCCCTTGGGTAGCGGTTGTAAGCTCCGGCAAGAAATGGCTGTGAGTTTAGGGTCACATGGTATGCTGTTTTTAGTTTTTTTGAGGCAGCACTTATTGTTTCACTACTAGCTTTCTTTTGCTGTATTACGTTTTTATTTTGCTATCTTTCCAGGCATCTTGTGCATTTGTGGTACCCCGAGCTCAGCTCATTAGAGTCACCTGATTTGTCATAACCTTCCTTATTGGACTCCAGAGTCTCAGACCCTGGTACAAATGGTGCCTGTAACAACTAGCATCTTGCAAATGATGCACTGTTGGTTGAATGCTTTAAATTTAGTTTGGGATTTCTCCTTGTCCTTTCCCTCTCCTCTCATTCTAACTACAGATATGAGCAAAATGGGGTGGGAAGCAATGTTGGACACTCATTCAGTTCAGTTCATTAAAGGTGGTCTCTGAAGGAGAGAAGGTGATCCTCCAATTGGAAGGAGCTAAAAGCTGTGCCTCAGGCACTTCTTCATTTTTCTGACCTGTTGACCAATCAAGTTGTTCTAATAAGAACAGACAATACAGTAACAAAGTCATACATATAAAAAGAGTACGGAACTGGGTCCCATTATCTTGCTAACATCACTTTCCAAATAGTTAGTTGCACAGAGACCCGTGTATGGTCCCTCTTGTCATCATATATTCAGGGGAAGTTAAATGTGTTGGCAGACAAATTAAGCAGGGCTTTTCCTTCTTCTCATGACTTCTTCTGGATTTCTGTATGTTTAGCCAAATCAGTCGCAGATTTGGCAATCCTCAAGTAAACTTCTTTGCCACCTCAAAGAACACCTTTCTTACAGTGTTTCTGTCAAGGTATCAGAACTGGGTTGCTGGAGAGTAGACACTCGGGCCAACCCTTGGCCATCTCTTCTCTTGTAAGCTTTTGCTTCCTTTCCCAGGCTGTTAGCAAGACTACAGAAAGATAGAGTACACCTCATTTTAGTGGCTCTCTTTTTCTGACAATGGTGATTTTCATTGCTCAAAATGATGGCAAGAGCACAAGAATGGATTCTTCCAATCATTCCATATCACCTCATGGCTCTCCATCTTTCTCTGGAAACAATCACGAGGATGTCTAATGGTATGCTGTTGAGGCAAGGGGTCTGAGTTTTCTGGGGTGTTCTTCTTTCATAGGGTGCTCAGTGCAACAGTCTGGGAGGTTACCCGCTGGAAAATCGAATGATCACCATCGGTCCTCTTTTTCACGATGGTGTCCTGAAGGTTTTGCAGGAAAGATTTCAGAAGGATTTGTCAGTAGCTACTTTGAAAGTGCTATGGGTGGTAATGAAGACAAATAGGGCTCCTTAGGGTATTCCTGAAATAGACACTTTTGGTACCAGACTTTTAAGGGGGTTTCCGTGAGGAGGCCTAATATTAAACTCACCTCCCCAACATTGGCTCTTAAAGCCACGTAACCTCACCCCTTTGGACCCTTAGAAGTGTAAATTTGAAACAGTTGTGTTTTAAGATGTTCTTTTGGTTGTCATAATATCTGGACACAGTCTTGGTGAATTATGATCAGATCATCTTACTTAAGACTTTTTTCAGATAGACTGATCCTAAAATTAGGTCCTAGTTTTGTTCTCTTCTTTTCATCAGAAATGAGAAATAACTTTACCCCCTTTTTCTCCAGAACCAGCATCCTCCTGAGGAGGATGCTTCACAGGCAGTGGATGTATTGAGGGTGGTGAGCATTTACTTGACCAGCTCACAACTGTTTCAACAAAGTGATAGTTTATTTGTTACTTTTGGCATTGTCCATCTGAGACACAGAGCTTCAACTCCAACTCTGAGTAGGTGGATTAAGTCACTGATTTCCATTGCACAGTTGCTGAGTGGAGTCTAGGAAAAATCCACTTGGGGAATTGGAGCTTTCTGAGCTGAGGCAAATGGAGCTTCTATTTTGGACATTTTTAACGTAGCTACTTGGGCCACATCATCTACCTTTGTATCCCATTATAAGCTGGAAGTGGGAAATGTAGAATGATTACACTTTGGTTCTAAGGTTTTGGCTGCTGCTCTTCCTTGAGCTTTGTGTTCTTGGGGTTTACAAAAAACAGTGTTTGCTTTCATCATCTGAGAATTCTGCTTGTTTCTACTAAGGATACAGATACTCTCATATAGTAAGTAGTGGCATGATAAAAAAGGTTGAGGAAGTAATGTTTCAATTACTTACCAGTAATCTTCACTACACTTAATACCCTTTTTCTTGTAACAGCACTTACGACCTCCCTTCCAGTACCCATTCCCCAATCTGATTTCCCATTTATTCAGCTTGGGGACATAGGGCAGTGTTTTGGGCTACAGCTCTCTTTATAACTTGTATGGTGGAAGGAGCTTAAGAAAGGGGAGGAAAGGGAAAACATTTTATTCTGCTTTTTTAACTGGCTCCAGCTAGGTCATGTGGTGCTTGGGTAGAGGTTAGACACCTCAAAGAGTAAGTAGTAGTACAACGTAAAGGCTATTCAGAGTACTAAAGATTACTGGTAAGTATCTGAATCATTATGCGCATTATCTGTTGACCTTTGGTATTCCATAATCTATGAGAACCTAAACATGACTACCTTTCTTAGCAAGCAGAGCACAGCATTCAAAATGGTAAAACAAGCCATAGCTGCTCTTAATCTCACTGTGTTTTAAATCAACATTTTTTGGTAATGTTGAAAGTCTATCATATAATCTATCATACAGTCACAAGGCACTACGGCCCATATTTATACTTTTTGACGCACAACTGCGCCAACGCAGTTGTGCGTCAAAAAGTTTACCGCCGGCTAACGCCATTCCAAAGCGCCATGTGGGCGCCTTATTTATTGAATGACGTTAGCCGGCGCTGCGGACTGGTGTGCGTAAAAAAAAATGACTCACACCAGGCAGCGCCGGTGTAGGGGAAAATGGAGGTTGGGTGTCAAAAAATGTGGCAAGTCAGGTCTGAGGCAAAATTCAGGCCTCAACCCGATTTGCGCCATTTTTTTTTACGCCCAACCCCCATTGAAATGACTCCTGTCTTAGCAAAGACAGGAGTCATGCCCCCTTGCCCAATGGCCATGCCCAGGGGACTTATGTCCCCTGGGCATGGTCATTGGGCATAGTGGCATGTGGGGGGGCCCAAATCAGGCCCCCCTATGCCACAAAAAAAATACGAAAAAAAATACTTACCCCAACTTACCTTTACTTCCCTGGGATGGGTCCCTGCATCCTTGGGTGTCCTCCTGGGGTGGGCAAGGGTGGCAGGGGGTGTCACTGGGGGCATGGGAGGGCACCTCTGGGCTCCTTCCGAGCCCACAGGTCCCTTAATGCCTGCCCTGACCCAGGCGTTAAAAAACGGCGCCCATCAGGCTGGGCGCCGTTTTTTAAGGCCTGCCCCCTCCTGTGCGTCAAAATGACGTCACAGTATAAATATGGGGCACAGGCCTTAAAGTCATTTTTTGGAAGGGAACGCCTACCTTGCATATAATTAACGCAAGGCTGGTTCCCCCTTCCAAAAAATGATGCACATGGTGGAACTTTGACGCCCGCGGGGTCGGACGTCAAAGTATAAATATGGGGCAGGGTTTGCGCCGATTGTGCGTCAAACATTTTGACGCACATTCGCCGCAAACAGAGTATAAATATGCCCCTAAAAGTCTATGGCCCTGATTTAAGAAAAGTGGTGCTACACCCAATTCAGCATCACTTTTCTTGCACCCCTTAGCGTCCCCCTAACGCCACCATGTGTGCGCCGTATCTAAGATACAGCGTATAATGGCGGTAGTTTGGGGAACTAGCATCAAAAAAAATTACGCTAGTTCGGTGCTCTGCAGGTTTAGCGTCAACATTTTGTACTCTAATCCTGTGAAGCCCACTGAGGCCAATTGAAAACAATGGCATGTGTTTTTTACAGCCTGCTCTAAGCAGGCGTTCAAAGTGCTGAAATAAATGACACAATTGCCCCTTTTTTCACCCCCTCTAATGGGGATTGGCCATTTTGCATACATTTTGCCTGGTGCAGGTATAATGTAGCACAAAGAGTTACAAAGTGGCGCAAAGCATGCATTGCACCACTGTAAATTTGGAGCTGCAATTTTGGCCTCCTTGGGCCACATTCGCGTAAAAAAATGACACTAATGTGGCGCAAGGAGGCGCTAGGGTCTCTTAAATCGGGCCCTTTAGCTTTCTAGATTTTCAAATTTGTTTTCACAGTTTGCCATCTAAGCGCGGAAATTTCCTGAAGTTGGTGACCTCTCACGTAATGATGAAACTGCAGTGAAAACAATCCTTTCGTGACCCAGCTTGTTTTAAAACAAATTGAAGACGTTATATTTTAATGAAACCACTTAGAGAAAAACATCATCTTTTGAAAAAAAAAGCTACGTTTCAATTACTTTTTACATTTTGTTGGAAATCCAAATGCCAGTCTGCTAACCATATGCAAACCTGCTGGCCCAAAATCATTCATTTTAGTAAAACGATATTGAAGTTAGAATGTAAAAGTCAAGTAAGTGCTAATTCCTCAGAAATGAAACTTCATAACACTCAGGACGTTAACAAAATTGGATTTAGTGTTGACCTTATTTTTAACCTTCGAAAATGGTCGAGCAAAGCAGAGATTGCACCTTAAAATGGCACCTGTTGTGGTGTTTAATTTCACTTATTTTTCTCTGTTTCCAGGGACTGTCTAATTTGCATGTTGTTCACGCAATGCATTATTTGGAAAGGGCGAAAGAAACATTGTGGGAAACATGGAATCTTTTTACTATTTGTCAGCAGTCGTACAGGAATCACATTTGACATGATATAGAAGTACTTTACAAATTTAGATAATGCCTTCACTTTGAAATAAAACCATGAAAGAGGATCTGAAAGCTGCAATAAATCACAAAGATCCATTGTAGTCATGTCAACCCCATCAATCGGTAAAGTATTTCAAAGTAATTATTCATAATAGTTTTAATAATGGGAAAATGAGATCTAAACATTATTAAAAATACACATTGACACTGGACAATATTGTGACAGATCTCTATGAGGAGTTTTAAATCCATATCTGCACTAATGTTAACTCTCGATCAAAGGTATAAATAACGAGATTGCCAAGCAAATCAAATCTGTAGTAAGGAATAAAGAGGTTGTTATAATGCTGAGTGTATCTTCAATACTTTAAACTCATTTCAATGTGCAAATAGGAAACATCTAAGCTCCCTTCGCTATACCCGTTCAAGAGTGTAGAAAGGAGGAACCATGGGGGATTGCAATTGTTTGCTCGCAGTGCCTTTTGCATCACCTGTGCTTCTTCGATATAGGGAAGAAACAGACCAACTACTGAGTGCAACTGTATTTGAACGCCACCAGCACAGATATAACTTGTGAAATGGGGTCAATTGAATAGCATTGAAAGGATCAGAAAAGTGGTCTTGGAAGCGGTTTACACATGGACCTGAACTTTAAGATTATTTGCTCATGAAAGATTTTCATGGGAGTATATCTACTGCTGGGCATGGAGTCAGCATTCCATGGCTGAAATGCCTTGAAAGTTTATGCGTATCCCCAATCCTACACCTTTGCCTTTATTCACCTATTCATACCCTGAGAAGGTAAGAGATTTAAAGCCTGATTTAGAGTTTGGCGGATAGGTTTTTCCATCACAAACATGACGGATAGCCTGTCTGCCATGTTACGATCTCCGTCATGTTTGCAATGGAGAAACCCCCTCCGCCAAACTCTAAATCAGGCCCTTAATCATGCCAACAAATACCTTTCCAGGGTGGGAAGTGGAGATATACTACCGAAATCTGTGAGTGCACAGGCAAAGGGATTTCTCCATATCCAAAAAAGTATCTTTTGGATCTGGCCCTTTTTGCATGGTTATTCCCAAACTTTTTGCCTCTTCCTCCTATTTTATCTGATCTGTTTTTGTTGGATTTAGGACTCTGGGCACTTTGCCACTGCTGACCAGTGCTAAAGTCAAGTGCTCTCTGTCTAAATGGTATTGGTGATTGGGTCATCCATGATTGGCATATTTGATTTATTAGTAAGTCCCTAGTATACTGCATCATGTGTACCCAGGGCCAGTAAATTAAATGCTACTAGTGGGCCTGCAGCACTGATTGTGCTACCCTCACGAGAAGCCTTGTAAACATGTCTTAGACCTGATTGCTGTGTCCGTGGGGCAGTTTTAAACTGCCATGTTGACCTGGCAATTGCACCCACTTGCCAGGCCCACACCCTCCCTTTTACTACGTGTAAATCACCCTTAAGGTAGGCGCAAAGCAGCACCATGGACAGGGTGCAGTGTCTTTAGGACGTAGGACATGTACTGGTGTGTTTTGCATATTCTGATAATGAAATACTCCTAAATTTGGTTTTCACTATTGCAAGGACTATCTCTCCAATAGGGTAACATAGGGATTCGCTTGAAATATCTTTTAAGTGTAATTTCCTATTGAGAGCAAATAGAGATGTAGAGTTTGGGATCTCTGAAAGTACAATTCAAAAATACATCTTTTGGTGAAGTTGGTTTTTGAATTGTAAGTTTGAAAATGCCACTTTTAGAAAGTGGGCATTTTCTTGCTTTACAATTCTGTGACTCTGCCTGTCTATGGAATACACGTCTGAGTCAGGATGACAGTTGAGCTGTTTGTGAATTCACTCTAGACAGTCACACACAGGGAGCTGAGGTGTACATCACATATCCTGATGGGTCTTCCTGGCCTAGAGTGGTGGGAGGAGCTGACACTTGCTCCTGAATAGGGCTGTGCCTGTCTTAACACACAGCAGTTTCCAACCCCCTGGAGTGTGTCTGGGGCGAGGGAAGGAAAGGTAGGGTCTTGTGCACCACAAAGACTTTTCTTTGAAGTTTTCCTTTTTTCAAGGACAGAAATGGGTGTAAGTACTGGATCTCTTACCCTACAAAATTAGAATTCTTCTGGACAGAGGACATTCTGCCATGAAGAAGAACTGGATACTGTAGGAAGGACTGCCACTCTGCCTGTTGCTTTCCTATGCTGGCCTGCTGCTTGCTGCTTCTGTCCTGGGAGTGAAAGGACTGAGCTTTGCATTCAATATCCTGCTTCCAAATGCTTTCCAAGGCCTTGGACTGAGCTCGCCTCCTGTTAAGAAGTCTCAGGCACATCAAAGGTTTTAACTGATAGCACCTGGGCTGAGATTCCTGACATGCCTAGTGGTGCCAAATCCAGTTCTTGGGCCCTTGGGAGTGAGTTCTGGTGCAACCAAGAAGAAACCAAGTACATCGACTCCATAGCAACTTCAGAACTGGCGCTGCTGTCCGACTCCGCGCCGCTGCCTGCACTGGAGTTATGGTCCTCAATGAGTGCAACGACCACAACCGACACCATAGGCCTGCTGCCTCTGCAGTGCCTCTGAAGTCCCACCACAGAAGGAGTCGAAGGCATTGTGTCACCGACGTCCGTGGCACCCGGCTCTGACTTTGTGCAGCACCTGTGGCCCTCTGGAATGATTGCAACACCACAAAACCAATGCTTTGCATTTTGACCTGCTGGATTCATTAACCCTGCTGGGTCTTAAGGAACGAATGCTTCACCAGCGATGCCGTATCACCTCCCCTGCAACCGAAAGGTACCGACACTGTACTGGCTGCAGCAACGCCTCACCTGCCCGACTCCATGCAATGTTTTTGTTATCTCATTTTCCAAGGTACTGAATCTGCAATCTGTGTGACTCTGTGAAGGGCCGCCCTCCCTTGCAAGTGCCATCTGACTGTTGGGAACGACTCAGTCAAGACGTTGTGATAGCCCCTGTGGCAGCTACTGTGTTTCTAAGTGCTATACTAAGATTTCATCTTTGAAAATGTGTATCTTTGCTTCTGTATGTTGGATTTTTGTCGTCTTGGTCTTGTTTTACTCAGATATATATTGGCTATCTTGCAAAACTGGTGTGGGGTACTTTGTGTTTTTATCACTGTGTTACTGTGTGTGTGTGTGTGTGTACAAATACTTTACACATTGCCTCAGAGATAACCCTGACTGCTTGAGCCAAGCTACCAAGGAGGTGAGTAGGGGTTAGTATAGCTGCCTGACTCCCTTACCCTGATTACAGTGAGGGTTCCTACTTGGACAAGGTGCAAACCACTGCAAACCATAGACCCCATTTCTAACAGTATCTTTCAAAGCAAAAACAAAATGACATTGCACAGATGGGATGAGATTCACCCATGCACAAATGTGCATTGTATAACTGGTGCCTGACAAAATACTTTTGGATGGTCCCAATTGAAAATTTGCAAAGTTTTTCCAGAACTACATATCGAAACCTTCAAATGACACAGTCTTCAGGTGTAATCTGAAAAATCTCTCTGAATATCCAAAATGAATAAATCTACTTCGATATGAGGTGCTGAATCTCAGTTTGTAGATTTACTAATTTTTTAAAGAATCGGGTTATTTGCAAAGAGAGTTCAACCAAATGTCAAGACTGTGTTTTCCATAGACACACAGAGACTGTTTACTTTCCATGGCAGCTGCACCACCGAGCTTAGAAGCACAAAAGCACTGCATGCTCAGAAAATTGCTTAAAAGTTGCTAAGCAAAAGGCATACATACAAACCACTTAGCAAGGTATAAAATCTATATAACTTCCCAACTATAATAAGGCGGCCACCTGCAGAAAATAGATTCCCATTTTTAGGGTCGAGCCTGCGTTGCATGCGCTCGCGCATGCGTATCGCAGCAAGACGCTTTAGGGTTTAGAAAAGGGCTCGGAGCCCTGTCGATGTCACGTCAGTGTTTTTCATTGGTTCGTGGGCTTGCCTAATAAAATCTGCTTGCTTTCATTAGTCGAAGGCATGCATACGTCATGCCTTTTCCGGTGGCTAGTCCTCCTCGAGTGCACTGACCAAGTACAGAAAACATGCGAGGCTCGCTGTTTTCTGTCCGGCTTGTGGACTACTTTTTCTCTAATTTACTAGTGCGATTTTGCTTGGCAGAATTCGAGCGCTTTACATAGTTAATTGCACTTTTTGAGGTTACGTAAATTTTCTACAAATGCTGGTCGACGTGAGGTATTCGTGGAGGAGCAGTGTTGGTTTGCAATTATTAAGAGAACGACCAAGTCACTGCTCACTCCGATGCACCGTGTGATCGTGAGCGGGTTGCCTCATCTTGCCTAGTACTCGCTAGTTAACAAGAGAGTGGCAGCGCTGCGAAGTGCTGTTTCTCAGGCACTACTTAGGTGAAATAAGGCACTACATATTGATGAGGTTTTAAATAAGTCACAATCTCAAAACTCAAGTACAACAGAGACACCAACCTTCAATCCGGGGAACCAGTTTCATGTCATATCTCTAACTTATTAATAAAATTAAATGGCTGATTCCGCCTCAGCCATACCGGCTGGGTGGGGCAGTGTAGCCAGCGTGTCACGGGCCCCAGTGCGGGGAAGGACATGAGCACCCCTGGCTGCTGTTATAATTGTGTATTACAGCAAAAATTAGGGTTCAGTGGCCCCTTCAAGTCTCTGGGCCCCCAGCGCAGTACTGGTCTCTTGCCACTGACTGGACCCTCATGTTTACGGTCACTGGCCGTGTGATTCTGGGGCAGCGGGAGGGGCTGGTCCTTGCCCCTAACCCCCCACCAGACCCCATAAGGGAGAGGCACTTGCCCACCCCGCTCAACAGTTCCTATGGCCACGTAGGCTTGTGTGTTACCTCCGCGTCCCAGGATCCATTCTCTATACACGGCTGACTCGGACCTTTATCCTTCGGAAGTCGACAAAAGGAGTACCAGTCAGCTCTGTTTTAACCAGCTTCATTGTTCGAGACCTACCAGTCGAAGCTGGAGCTACTTTTAGGTTACATTAGGGCATCTTGTAGGTATTCGGGGTAACATGAAAAATAAAAAACGGCTGGGGGTGCCCTGTCTGGCGGTGTTTGATGCTACTCAAGGTCGAAGTAGGGCCTTAAGGTAGGTCTCTCCAACTCAGCCCCTCCCACAACCCAAGACCTTTGTTTATTCGTGAGCCCTGAAATGTAGCCCCCACCCCCCTCCTAATTCTGAAGCATCACTGCTTGTGTTGTATGATAGATTGGTGGGTTGAGGTGCCAGCTGCAGTGGCCCGTGTGTAGCCTGCAGTCCACGAGTTTGACCACCCATCTGGCCTACTCAGCCTTCCCTCCTTCCGAGGATGATAAATAGAAAATCAGATTCTGTCAACCTGTCTGCCCCCTCCTTTTCGGCGAGGAACCGAAGCCTTCCTGTTCAGTTAACACCAGGTCTACAGGCAGCGCTCTGGATGAGAGAACTCAGGAAGTAAGGACCCCCCCAGTACAGTGCTCTGTTTTCTAGGCACATGCTACTGAGGGAATGGTACCTGTTATTCGAGTCACCTATATGCCCGTCACTGGAATTATGCGGCAGAAGGGGTTGAGTAAATTATGCTCCAGGAAAACTCAAAATATGCAACAATATGCGGCACATTTTGTAATAGTATTACTTCATTACCTCATCATTTTTAAACTTGGTAACACTCTCTGGGCATTGATTGCACCTCATTAGTACCATTTCAACACCTAAATATAGCCATAAGCAACATAAAGTTGGCCGGTCCAGCTTTGCAAAGGGTCTCTCACTGCGTGGCAACTTGTCGCTGCATTTTTTGTAATTATTGAACCGTTTCAGCTAGATTTTTTTTTTTTTTATTGCAGATCATTCGGCAAATAATGGATTATGCGGCATATCGATAATTATGTGAAGAACACCGCGGCCACACAATGGCATAATTCCAATGGCCCTGCCGATATGTCCCATAAGATTAAATCATGTACTAAATAAAAACATTTTTTTTTTAAACAGGTTCACTTTAAATATCCAGCTGGCCTTTCCAAACTCTTCTGCAAGGTAGTTATCCGAAATATCATGGGCAGCAAGGTGGAGGCGCTAATACCAGGCTCCAAAATCAATTACAGAAAAAAGAATAAATGAACCCAGGAGCATTTCCACCGTGAGCCTATGCTTGTTTTATTAAGAGCATTAGTCTGTGTTTAAAAAAAAAAAAACACGCTCACAACCTTGGCCCCCTCTGCCCTCCCCCTGACTCTTATTGGATCAAAGTCTCAGACTATGAAGAAATTCTGTTCAATTAGTTAATTAAACCAGTGCTTGTCTCTGCGGGAGAGAAGGGTATGTAGGCAGCCTCGGGTGTATCTTCTGAGTAGGGCTCACTGTTTTCCGTTTTTACTTATTTTTTTACACATAACCCTGTGCGTTCCTATCCCTATTTATTTTAAAATGGGAAAATCCTAAGAGTGGCCCTTCAAGCAGCCAGTCAAGACTCAAAGGCCAATGTCTGTGCAGAAATTCAAAAGTTAGGATTTCCCTTTAAAAGCAGCAGATGTGCCACTTTTGAACCACAAAACTAAAGTTCTCAGATTTGCTGCTGAGTGGCGCGTGGAAGGGCACGGGATGAAAACTACTACTAGGAAAGGTTCCTAAATCAGAAGTTAGTTTCTGTCCTTGTGGCTGCCTTCATGACCCTAGAGTCCAGAGGTCGTAAGGGCAGGGCCGGCTTTGCTACCCAACTCCTACCCCTGGAGACCCCTAACTGACCTCTCTGGTGCTGACCCACAGAAGTGATCCCAAACTCGCATCAACACTAAATGGCCCTGCACATATTGCGTGAGTCCAGCATCATCATGGACGTCATTTGGAGGTTGCAGCTGCGACCCTGGCTTGTCCTTTGGGACCCCTGGCCTCAGAGGTGGCAAAATTAGTATCAGCTCCTCCATTGGAAGAGGGTTGGGTCTCTGCCTTCTTTGTTTTCCTTTACTTTTTTTTTTTTTTACAGAAATTGCGAATAATGTTATATTAATCACTATAAGTATAAAAAAATAAAAAAATGCTTTTAAATATATGTTGCGAGCATGTTTGGGGGGGACTGTGTGTGTTCAGAGAGAGTGCTCGTTCAAGCGCACGCTCATGGCATGGTACATTAAATCGGCTCCCTTATGTAAAACTGTATTACTTTTCATTTTTAATTTATGTGGCAAGGAAAGTCCAGTTAGGACTTTACAACGCTAATAGCTCTAAGTCGAACAAATGCGAGACCCATTGCATTGCAAATGCTTGTTTAATCTTGACATATATCCTGGTCCGGCTCCCTTAGTTCATCAGGCTTTGTGTAAACACCTCTGGGTTTTGATATGCCCCAAGTAATGTCCCCTTGATTAAAAATGCTGCAAAGCTGTGGTAAATCTGGGCCTACATTTCATAAAGATTACTCACCACCTGTGCATAGTATTTTCTAGACCATGTGGTGTTTCTTCTGTGGCACAACCAGAACGCCTCTCGTGTGGTGCAATATATTGGTGAGTGTTAGACCTGGCATCCTTGGCATGGTCTCCCCTGTCTTTTTTGCCACTGCTTTCCATGTTTTAACTGTGTGCTAAAGTGCAAGTGCTTCTGTGTAAAATGTATGTGTAATTGGCTTTTTAATGATTGGCACATTTGATTCACTATCAAGTCCCTAGTAAAATGCACAAGAGGTGCCCAGGGCCTGTAAATCAAATGCTACTAGTGGGAGTGCAGCACTGGGTGTGCCACCCACATTAGTAGCCCTGTAAACATGGCTCAGACCTGCTACTGCAGTGTCTGTGTGTGCAGTTTTAAACTGCCAATTCGGCTTGGCAAGTGTACCCACTTACCAGGCCTGAATCTTCCCTTTTTATACATGTAGGGCACCCCTAAGGTACACCCTAGGTAGCCCCATGGGCAGGGTGCAGTCTATGTTAAAGGTGTGACATGTACTGATGTGTTTTACAGTGACATACTGCAAAATTCAATTTTCACTGTTGCAAGGCCTATCTCTCTCATAGGTTAACATGGGGGCTGCCTTTATATATCCTTAAAGTGCAGTTTCCCTTTGAGAGCAGATAGAAATATGGAGTTTGGGGTCGCTGAACTCACAATTTAAAAATACATCTGTTAGTGAAGTTGGTTTTTAGATTGTTAGCTTGAAGTGCCACTTTTAGAAAGTTGTGCATTCCTGCTTGAAGAAGAAATCCAAGGGCTTGAACTGAGCTTGCCTCCTGTTTTGAAGTCTCAGTGCCCTATCCAGTCCCTGGGCCCTTGAAAGGTGCTTGTGACTGAACAAGGACTGAAATCCATGCACAGAACACGATGAGAGGAAATTTTTGATGCAACATCTGCAACGCGGCTGATAAACGACATGCCACCTGCTTCACAGCTAAAATCGGTGCTCCACCTGCATCGTTGCTGGGTGATTGAGACATCGCAGTTGGAGAAATGACACAACACCCCACTTAGCACGGTTTTCTAACACCGTGCAACAGGATTTCTCACGCATTGTCCCTGGACATCAAACATATTGTGAATCAGTGTGCTCCGAAGTGACCTGTCTGGAAGTCGCCCCATTGCTGTCTAGGGAGGGAGAAAAACAACGCATCGCCTACCTGGGCAGAGAAGAAACGACACAAGGCCTCACTTGTGAGTAGGGAATTGACGCATCGCTGACTTTTCCGACGCGCACTCACCCGTGCGGTTTTATTTTTGATACAAACCAGGTACTTTGTGCAAAATCAACGTTTCCATTCTTTTCTGTGTAGTAAGACTCTTAGGCCCTCATTATGACATAGGCAGTGACTGTTAAAGTGGCGGTAATACCGCCAACATCCTGGCGGTAAGTACCACCAAATTATGACCATGCAGTGATATCTCCCATAGACAGCCAATGTACCACACCAACCGCCAGGGCGTTAACACCACAGACCACACCGGTAGCTATCAACAACCAGGCAGAAGTCAAGGTACCACCCTCCAAATTATGACATAGCAAACCGCCAGAATTTCCGGGGCGGTAACAACTCCATCAAAAGCCTGGCGGAAACACTCCACAGAAAACGAAAGACTCACCATCAGGGACACTCAGGACTCCGCCGCCACCATGGAACCGGAATTCCAAGTCTTGCTCATGCTATACTACGCCAAGACCATCATGGAACACCAATGCCGGCGAAGACGACGACGGTGAGTATAGCCGCCTAGCACACAAGGGAGGGAGGGAGGAAAAGGAGAGTGACACACACACATGCACAACACACACCATTAACACACACACCATACACAGAACCACTTGCAGAGTAAAAACGAATGTCACAGGACCCACGTAAAAATAATTCAAGGACAACACTACTGATGTATGAACACTGTAATTTTCTGCCAACAGCCACCATAAAGAAACATGAAATGTAAATGCAGGCGTAAATGTCCAGATTGGGCCAATGCCCAGTCCAAAGTACCAAAGGCCCACATGGCCACAGGGCACAGTCCAAGGCCCAATTTGACTCCTGACATAATCCGGACGCCACTGTTCAGGAACATCATGTTGGAAATGGACAGGTACCTCAGGGGGGAGGGGTGGTCAAGCACCTCAGCTGAAGTGGGTAACAAGGCCACTGGTTCTAGAGGGGGCTCCTTGCCCAATTGTCGCTGGAGGGGAGTGAAAGGCCAGTCTCTGGAGTGGGTAACATGCCCACTGGTTCTGGAGGGGGCTCCTTGCCTAATTGTCACTGGAGGGGAGTGAAAGGACACAGTCTCTGGAGTGGGTAACATGCCAACTGGTTCTGGAGGGGGCTCCTTGCCCAACAGTCTCTTGAGGCTGGGCTAAATGCCCTCAGCTGGTAGAGGGGGCTCCTTGGGTGCCTCTGCTGGTGGAAAGGGTTCCTTGCCCTCTGCTGGTGGAGGGGGCTCCTTGGGTGCCTCTGCTGGTGGAGAGGGCTCCTTGCCCTCTGCTAGTGGAGGGGGCTTCTTGCCCTCTGCTAGTGAAGGGGGCACCTTGGGTGCCTCTGCTGGTGGGGAGGGCTCCTTGGTTTCTTTGGTGATGGAGGGGGAACCTTGGCTTTCTTTGGTGGTGGAGAGGGAACCTTGGCTTTCTTTGGTGGTGGAGGGGGATCCATGTGTTCACTCTTGTGAGGGGGCCCCTTGCCTTTGACATGTGACTGGTGTCCTTGCCTCCAGGTCTAGGAGGTGCCCACTGACCCGTCCTCTGTCCCTTGGGTTTCACCACCCTAGTCCTCCCTTTCTGAGGTGGAGGGGTGCACTTACTAGGGGTGGCTGCAGTCAGACTAAGGGGCCCCTTTGTGCCAGGAGCTGTTTTTTTGGTGGGAGCTGTGGCAGAGGGGCTGGGCTGGGACATGTCTTTGGACCCTGCACTTATGGGCAGGACGGGGGTGGAGGGGGAGGGAAGAGGGTAAGTTGGGCAAGGAAAAGCTTCTTAGGGATGTTGGGGTGGGATGTGTGAGGAGGGATGGGAGTGGAGGTAAAGGGAGTGGCTGAAGAAGGTTTACATCTGCTGTATTTGGGTGCAGGAACATGGACAGTGTGCATGTGTGAGGTGTATGGCTGTTGGGTGTCTGAGTGGTAGTGTTTGTGTTTCTTAGGAAGGAGTGGGGCAGATAAGGTGAGAGAGGACAAACAGGATGTGTGGATGGATGTTGCGGAGGTGTCTGCAAGTGAAGTGTGTGTGCTGCATGATGTGGTGATGGTGGTGGCTGTTGATGCAGTGCATGCAGGTGTGTGTGCGGATGTGACTGTGAGGGAGGAGGAGGAGGAGGAGGAGGAGGGGGAGACAGTGGAGGCAGTGGATGTTGTTGCATGTGCAACTGTCTGTTGTTTGTGTGAGTGCTTGTGGCTTGAAGTGTGCTGTTGTGTTTGTCTGTGCCATTCTTGTGTGATGTGTTGTGTGCATGCTTGTATGTATGTGTGCATGGCATGGGATGGGTTGGGGTTGAGGAGAATGGGACTGGGAAGTGGTAGTTGGAGGTGGGACGGTAGGACCAGGGACTCTGGCTGTCATCAGAAAGGAGGCCAGAGCCTGAAACGATCTCTGTAGAGCCACCAACCTACTGTGGATGCCCTCCAGGTAGGTATTGCATTGCTGCATCTGGGATGCCAGCCCCTGGATGGCATTCACTGTGGTTGACTGCCCTACAGAGACAGATCTCAGGAGGTCAATAACCTCCTCACTGAGGGCAGCAGGGCTCACTATGGAAGGGCCTGAGGTGCCTGGGGTGAAGGAGATACCCACCCTCCTGGGCGAGTGGGCACGGCCAACTCTGTGGGGGCCTACTGGGAGGGTGGTGCTGGTATAGGGGGTGGTGGCTGTACCTGTAGCTGGGGTGGTTCCAGAAGTGTCCACTACCACCAGGGAGCTCCCATCGGAGAAGGAATCAGAGTCAGTGTTGTCACCTCCTGTTCCCGCTGAGGTGCTCCCCTCGCCCTCCGTCCCACTGGTCCCCTCGGTGTCGGTGGACTCTGCCCCCTGGGTCCCTTGGGCTGCAGCTCCCTCAGGAGCCGGTGCCCCTGCTCCTCGGCCAGATGATGCTAATGCACACATGGACAGGATGACAGAAGAATATAGGGGAGAGAGAGAAAGGGAGCACTGGGTCAATTACAGTACCAACACCACAGATGGCATACACATTACCATCACACATAGGGATCAAGATTGAGCACTATGCACCGCACTGGCATTCCATTGGTTAGGTACCACAGCAAGATGAGAGCCAACCACCACCATCTGCACCCCTCCTGGGACCTACTAAGCCCTGTCTGACATGGAATGCCACCAAGCTAGTTAACACGATTTTGCCATTCACCCATTTACCCTGAGCTGGACCACACAGCAATGTCTGAGCTGGCATTAAGGGGCACCCACTAACTGAAACCTACCACCAGGATCCCATGTCAGGCAACAAAGATTGTTGTTATACACACTGTACTCACCCCCTTGTGGCTGACGTGCTGCCCTCAAGCACCCATCCAGCTCTGGGTAGGCCACCACCAGTATGTGGGCCATCAGGGGGGTCAGGTTCCGACGGGCACCCCGTCCCTCGTTGGGAGGCCATCCCCAGCTGGGCCTCCACAGTCATCCGGGCCCAGCATCTCAGGTCCTCCTACTGTTTCCTGCAGTGGGTGCTCCGCCTGCTATAGACCCCCAGGGTTTGCATGTCCTTGGCAATGGCACGTCACAATCCCTTCTTCTCATGGGCACTGACCTGCAGAGACAATACAGACAGGAGGACACCATTAACCATACAATCCAGCCTGTCATACATATGACCCACAAAAATAATTTCCCCTCAAGTGGCACACACATCCCCCTGAGCCCTACATGTACACTACCACCAGCCATACCGCCCCAAATGACACATTGCCAGCACACACACATCTCCATGCAACCTTGTTGCATGCATCATCCCATGCTGTATTCACCTGTTGGTCTGGAGGCCCATACAGCTGTCCATACAGGGCTAGGACCCCATCCACCAGGCGCTCCAGCTCCTCTGAAGTGAAGGCAGGGGCCCTTTCCCCTGTTACACGGGCCATGGCAGGTTCCAGACTCAGGTCACAGCAGCACACGCAGTGGATGTGTTATCCCGTGGAAAGTCAGGAATCAAGTGAGGTCATAGACAGAAAATGGCGGTCACGTCCGCGACAGTGTATACCGCCGCCGTTGATCATCATTGAGCCCCATAGAGCCCCATTTTAGCCAATAGCACGGCGGTGCAAGACCACCTCCCTCCATGACGCCCAACACCATTTTATGGTGCTGGTCAACATTCCGAAATAGAAAACTGCGTCATTGCTGTCAATTGTACAACAATTGCCATTTACATAGTCCTGTTATATACATGGTCAATGTACACTGAAGTGGTGGTTCCATTGTTCAGTTTGTCACTCCCTTCTCACTGTTGTGTCCCTTAGGTACCTACCACTGCAGAGGAATAAGAGGACCCCTGCACAGACCCCTTGTGGACTTGACTACACTGGAGGATAGGCACATAATACTCACCTATAGATTGGACAGGGCCACAATCACAGAGCTGTGTGCTCAACTGGAGCCTGACCTAATATCTGATATCCGTCATCCCACTGGGATCCCCCCTCTTGTGCAGGTTCTATCTGTGCTCCATTTCCTGGCAACCAGCTCTTTCCAAATGACAGTGGGAATGTCACAGCCAATATTCTCACCGTGCTGGCAACGGTTTTGTCTGCCTTGCTCAAACACATGTGCAGTTACATTGCTTTCCCCCAAGTGGATGATTTGGACACTGTGAAGGCTCAATTCTATGCAATGGGACATATTCCAAATATTATTGGGGCCATTAATGGAACACATATAGCATTTGTCCCCCTTGCAGGTATTCAGGAATCAGAAGAGTTTCCACTCACTCAATGTGCAAATGGTGTGCCTGACTGACCAGTACATCTCCCACGTCACTGCCAAGTATCCTGGGTCGGTGCATGACACATTCGTTTGAGGAAAATCGGTATCCCAAATGTGATGGCACAACTACAGAGGCACAGGGTGTGGCTAATAGGTGAGCCTGAGTCCCCACTCAATGCATGTCAGTGTATGCCTTCTGGAGTCATCCCCCTTACCATTGTGCAAGACTAATGTTTGTTCCTCAATTCTTGCAGGTGGCTCTGGCTACCCAAACCAGTCGGGGCTCTTGACCCCTGTAAGGAATGCCAGGACAGGGGCTGAGAATAATGCTCATGGGCGAACCAGGAGAATAATTGAGCGGACCTTTGGCCTCCTGAAGGCCAGGTTCAGGTGTCTCCATCTGACAGGTGGATCCCTCTGCTACTCCCCTGAGAAGGTCTGCCAGATAGTTGTTTTACGCTGCATGTTGCACAACCTTGCCATCAGATGACAAGTGCCCTATCTGCAGGAGGAGGAGGGTGAAAATGCTCCTGTGGCAGCAGTGGACCCTCAGGGCAGTGAGGCTGAGGAGGCAGAGGATGAGGATGTGGACAACAGGACATCAGTCATTCAGCAGTACTTCCAATAACACACAGATAAGAGAGTGGAACTGACCATTCCTCTGATTATTTATTTTTTCAGTGTGGCTGTAGCATGATGGCAGTCACTGCCTTACCATCTCAACTAACTGTTACCAATGCCTTCTCATTTTAAAGATGTTGGTGTGGTTACAACTGTGTACTCAGATGATGACTACAGACAGCTACAGACAATTATGTCTATACAATCACAAAGTTCAGGACAATTGCACACCATGAAATTGTCAATATTATTGCACATTTTTGTCACATAAAGCACTATCACTCAAGCTGTGTTCAATGGTGTTTATTGTAGTGAAAAATATAGAAGGAATAGTGTAATGGAATAGGGTGATGGTAGGGGTGAGTCCAGAGTATGGGTCCGGTCTGTTTGTAGCACAGGTCCAGTGTCCAAGGGGCCATAGGAAGGGGAGCAATGGCAGTTCAAAGTGGACAAGGTGACAGAGTGGAACACAAGGGGGACATTCAGGAGTTTTCTGGCCATGGTCTTGGTCTTGGCAAGTGTCTCTGGCATCTCCCTGGGTGGCAGGGAACGTTTGTGGGGGTGGTTCACCTTCTGCAGGGGGAGGGGTGCTGGTGGCCCGTGGGTCCTGTGGCAGGGTCATCTGTTCACTACCTGCAGCAGATGTTGAGGGCTGTTCAGTTGACTGGTTAGTGGAAGGGGCCCGCTGGTGTGCTGTGTAGTCCCTCATGATGTTGGCCATATCACCCTGCACCCCTTTTATGGAGACTATGGTGGTGTTGAGGGCCTGTAAATATTTCCTGATCTGCTGGTGGTGTTCCTCCTGTAACCGCTGCTTCTCCTGCATAATGTTTCACATCTGACCTAACTTGTCTTGGGATTGTTGGTAAGCCCCCAGGTCATTGGTGAATGCCTCCTGGGCAGATGGTTCCCTGGGCCTGCCCTCCCCCTGGTGCAGAGCTGTCCTCTGTGTGTCCCTGTCCCCCTGTACCTGTGTCCCCTGAATGGTGTGCCCACTGCCATTGACCCCAGGACCCTGATTGTCTTGGCATTGAGGTGTGGATTGGGGTCCCTGTACAGGTGTGCACACTGCTGGTTGACGTGTCTTGGGGACAGAGGTGGCTGCTGTGGTGTTGGATACTGAAGGGGGAGGCTCTGTGGTGGAGTGGGTGTGGGCTGGGGTAGCCGACTGACCAGTGGTCCCTGATGGGCCAGGAAGTTCATCCAGATCCAGAAGTCCAGAGTTACTGTCTTCACTGGGGGCATCTTCTGATCTGGGACTGGGTAGCCATGGCACCTAATTGCCGCTAAGATTGGCTAGGACACCTGTGGGGATGTAAGTGGTGTATTATGCTACATGTCTATGACATTTTCTACATCCCTAGCTTCCTCTCTAGCGTTGCTGTTGCCCTGCTATCTTTGTTTGTGTATGGTGATGTCTTGTGGGATTGTTACTTCTCCATGCTGTGCATGCATTGGTGGTGGGTGTACGTGCAGGGCTGGTAGGGATGTTCATGCAGTGGGTATGGCATGCAGGGCTTGGCATTCAGGTTAGTCAATTGCGGTGGTGCACTGTGGGGGGGGGAATTGAGTGGAGTGATGAATGTTTGGGTGAAGGGTGGTGGTGGTATGCACGTATGTAGGGGGATAGGTAGTAAATATTGACTCCCCAGTGTTCAGTCCTCCAGCAACTCCAGTGAGTCTCTCAGGATGCAGTATTGCCAAGACTTTCTCCTCCAATGCAGTCAGCTGTGGGGGAGGAGGTGGGGGTCCACTATCAGTCCCCTGGAGGGCGAGCTGGTGCCTTGCTGCGATGGAACGTACCTTCCCCCGTAGGACATTCCACCTCTTCCTGATGCCGTCCCTTGTTCTTGGATGCTGTTCCGCAGTGTTCACCCGGTCCACGATTCTCCGCAATAGCTCCATCTTCCTTGCAATGGAGATTTGCTGTTCCTGTGCTCCAAACAGCTGTGGCTGTACCCTGACATTTTCCTCCAACATAACCTGCAAATCCTCATCTTTGAAATGGGGGTGCCTTTGTGGGGACATGAGTGTTGTGTGGTGTGTGTTGTGCAGTGAGTGTTGGGTAATGTGGTGGGGTGTGGGGTGCGTGATGGATGGATGGGTGTTTGTGGTGTGTGTGTAGTTGTGTCTCTGATTTGCGTGGCTATCTCTTGGCTATTTTTCGTGTTCGTAAAGGGTTGTGGGTAATGTGGGTGTGTATCTTATAGTGCTGTGGGTGGGTGGGTGTGATGTGTGTATCAGTGTCAGATGTGTGATTTTAGTTTTGGCCCATGTTGTGTTGTTATAAATTTGAGTGGCCATTCTGACCGGTCCGGTGTGTACCTCCAATGGTTTACCACCAGTCATTGTCCACTGTGATGATTTGTGGGTCATAATATGGAGGTCGTTGTTTTGTTGGTGTAACGGTATGGGTGTTCGTACCGACAGTTTACCACTAACCTTTGGTCTGGCGGATGTGTGTTTGTGGCAGTGTTCTGTTGGTTTAGTGTGTGTGTGTGTGTGTGTGTGTGTGTCATAATATGGCGAACGGATGTTTGCCTCTGTGAAGGTATGTTGACGGCCGTCACCGGATGGTAAGTGGGATTTACCGCCAATGTCATGTTGAGGGCCTTATTCTTTTGAAAATTCATATCTTTACTTGTGTATGTTGGATTTTTGTCATTTTGGTCTTGTTTGATTTAGATAAATATTACCTATTTTTCCGAAACTGGTGTGGTGCCCATTTTGTAGTGTATTCAATGTATTGCTGTGTGTGTTGGTGTGATGCTATTAATTGTGTTTGACCAATGACTTTGTGTTTCACCACTGCGCATATTAGTTGCTCAATGTTTACCAGTAGCACATTATGGCCCTCATTCTGACCTTGGCGGGCGGCGGAGGCCGCCCGCCAAAGTCCCGCCGTCAGGTTACCGTTCCGCGGTCGAAAGACCGCGGCGGTAATTCTGACTTTCCCGCTGGGCTGGCGGGCGGTCTCCTTCAGACCGCCAGCCAGCCCAGCGGGAAAGAGGCTTCCACGATGAAGCCGGCTCGGAATCGAGCCGGCGGAGTGGAAGCTGTGCGACGGGTGCAGTTGCACCCGTCGCGTATTTCACTGTCTGCGCAGCAGACAGTGAAATACATGTAGGGGCCCTCTTACGGGGGCCCCTGCAATGCCCATGCCAGTGGCATGGGCACTGCAGGGGCCCCCAGGGGCCCCGTGACCCCCCCTACCGCCATCCGGATCTCGGCGGTCCGACCGCCGGGATCTGGATGGCGGTAGGGGGGGTCGGAATCCCCGCGGCGGTGCAGCAAGCTGCGCCGCCGCGGAGGATTCAATGGGGCCGCGGTACACTGGCGGGACCCCGCCAGTGGTGCCGGTCCGACCGCGGCTTTACCGCCGCGGTCGGAATCCCCATTGGAGCACCGCCGGCCTGTCGGCGGTGCTCCCGCGGTCCTCCGCCCTGGCGGTCAAAGACCGCCAGGGTCAGAATGAGGGCCTATATGTTTTATTCAGTTTAGCCGCCTATTGGCTTTAACATGGAGTTAGCCATTACATTCTGTATTCAGTTTAGCCACCTATTGGCTTTGACATGGCATTAGCCATTACATTTTGTATTCAGTTCAGATGCCTATTGGCTTTGACATGGCATTAGCCATTACATTTTGTATTCAGGTCAGCTGCCTATTGGCTTTGACATGATATTAGACATTACATTTGATATTTAGGTTAGCTGCCTATTGGCTTTGACATGACATTAGCAGCTTAGCTGCCTATTGGCTTTGACATGGCATTAGCAATTCAGCTTAGCTGCCTATTGGCTTTGACATGACATTAGACATTACATTTGATATTTAGGTTAGCTGCCTATTGGCTTTAACGTGGAGTTAGACATTGCAGTTGAGACATTGCAGAGATGTCTGTGTTTTTCCAAGCTATGTTTTTCCACAAGATGGACCAAGCTGTTTTCTTCACACCAGACCTTAGCTGATAAGAGCACGTAGATTTTGTGTTTACCTCGCAATCCAGTCTGAGAGCGGAATGGCTCAGGAGAACTGGCCATTCTCCAAGGTTGTTCAGATCTCACACTTAGTTTGCTTTTAAGGATGACTCTGAGCTACAGTGAGTTGGATTCGAATCTGCTTTACTTCAGGCTGGAGCTATAAGTCAGTTGCCAGTCTCCCGTTTGGGTAGATAATCTCTTTCTCGCAGTTGACCGGAGTCATCAACTTGCAGACCCCAGAAAGATGAAGCTTTAGGCCCTACCGCCTTGCCCATACGGTGATGAATTTTTACTTTTATGCTTTGCTTTGCAATTATATTATGCTATAATGATATATATTTGCTGTGTGCATTGCAACTGAGAAGTACTGTGATATATTTTGCTTTCATTGCTGCGACTACTCTTTTAAACGTGTGCTTGAAATCTACTAATTTTGTCTCTCAAGAACTTGTGGATGGGGGAGAATTAACAACAATAAAGGTCTTCTTTGAACTCAGAAGTGCATTCCAGAGAGGTTCTCTAAGCTCTGATAGGAGATATGTAGGAAAGCAGAACAGTTGGTACAAGTACTTTACACTTTGCTTCTGAGATAAGCCTGACTTCTTCTCCATTGCCCTGACTAGAGTGACAGTCTCTGCTTGGACAGAGTTCAAACTGACTGCCAACCAGAGACCCTATTTCTAACAGTGAGGAAGTCTTGGTATGTGACAGAAGGCACCAAAGCACACAGACTTTATATGCACACTTGAAAAACAAAATGTAAGCAATTTGTCAACATTTGCAGGCAAATAAATATACAAAAATAGCTACAAAACTATACACTGAAAATCTGCCATGAAGAAAGTAAAACAGGATTCTCTTTAGGTGTTGTGAATCTAACTTCAACATTCTGACTGCTCTCATGTTTTAATGTTTTATAATTTTGGTAATTCACCTTTAAAAAGAGTGTTATATTGATTAAGCATTTTGGATAAAGGACAGCTTCATCCACAAAAAATATGCATATTTCGCACAGTACAACTGCATAAACATTTTAAAAAACTACAGGATAACATTTTCTGCATGTATTGTGGGCACCACCTTATGATGTTGTATTTTGTATATTATATTGTATTTAGACTTTGACCCATATGTACAAGACTCTGTGATTCCAAAATAGCAAACTCCAAGCCCTGGATCCCGGATGCCACAACTGCTGCCTCACTTCTCCTTGTTCAATGGCAGGGCAGTTCACCTACAACCGCTGTCTTTTGAGCTGCAACTCAGGACCGCCCTGCTTCACAGATACCAACGCCACTCTCACTTCACTTGTTGCCACCTGCCTAAAACCTCTCTGATGACTCCTCTTTAATGCCTGATCTCTCTGCAAAACACCACCAATGTCTGTGATGCTATCACTGACTTCATTGCCCCAGAAACCATCAAGTCCAAGCTCTACATATTTTTCAGAGACCTCAATTTCCACCTGAATGAGCGCATGGACACTAACTCTGCCAACCTCCTGGGAAGCATGAGCAACATTGACCTGATCTGGATGGCCACCAACCCAGCACACAGAGTAGGACACACACTAGACGAGAGTTTCACGGCCACCTGCAGAGTCGAAAACAGTCATGCCACAGAACTCACCTGACCCAATTACTCCATTGTGCACTTCACCATCTCAGGATCACCATTCACTGCCACTAGGCCCCCAATGCCCCATTTTGCACCATTTTGAGGGAGCGCCAACCCACCTTGCATCTCATTGCGACAATGAGATGCAAGGTAGGCGTTCCCTTCCTAAAAATGACGGCAGCCCTGTAGCGCTATATTTACCTCATGACGCGAAAATGATGCATACCAAGGAAGCGGACCGCAAAAATGCAGCTAAGTCCTATTAGCGTCAAAATTTAACTCCTGGTCAGACCAGGCGTTAAAAAGAGGCCCACACACTCCCACTCGAGGAAAACACAGTAGGAGCATTTTCAACCTCCAGGACAACATGGAAGTGGTACTCCTGCTTAACACATGCCGCAGATGTCAGCGAAGACAGCGGGGCCCTCCACCACCACCGCAGCAACTCCAAATACTACCACAGCAGCCACAAAGGTAGAGCAGAAGGCGGGAGAGGATCTTCAGATAGTGGATAAAAACCCTTGGCCTCAGGGAAGAAGATGTGATCAGGCTGTACAAACTGAACAGGGATTCCATAGTAGTCCTGCTGCACCACATTGTGCCACACCTCACAGCAAGGATGCAAACTCCCACTGCTATTCCCCCATGACACAACTCCTCACTGTCCTCCACACGCTGCTATCTCGATCTTTTCAGATAATGGGTGCACAAGTGGCTGGAATGTCCTAGCCATCCTTCTCGGTCCTCCTACCTCAGGTCCTGGACGGTATCACACACCTCACACCCCACCACATCTGCTTCCCTAACACCCAGCATCTGCAGCAGGAGACAAAGCAAGGTTTCTACCAAATTGCTGGGTTCCCACATGTGCTGTGTGCAATGGACTGCACCCATGTGCAACTGGTGCCACCTGCAACAGTGGAACACCTTTATAGGAACCAAAACCACACCCATTCAAACAATGTGCATGCCATTATGGACTACCGTGGGCTCTTCACCAACACCCTAGAAAAATATCCTTGCAGCGACCATGATGCCTACATATTGCGCCATTCCACTATCAATGAACGGTTCCAGGATGAGCAATATGGCAATGGTCTACTCATAGGTAAGCCACCATACCAATCATTACATACACAACACACAAACCATGTAGGACAAACAAGACAAACACCGCACAAAATGGCAAGGGGAACACAGATGTATAGGCAGCAACACGTATGCAACATGTCACACTACACCGCAATAATTGTACATCATAAACACATACACCCACATGTACAAAACACAGCCACACTCTGACTGGCACACCATGTGTGGACAGGTGGAGCAATGTCCCCTTTGCATACAAAAGCTGCTCACAAACCACTGCAAGTGTCCACTGGTTGACAACTAAATACGGATCCCACACGCATTACAAAGAAAGAATAGTTTAGCCATGTCAATGGCATGGGCCCTGGCCATTTAAATGAAGTCACACATAGGCACAGTATCACATAAATCATGGTGTGCAAGCCTCTGGCAGAACCTATATCAAATGTCACCCAAGTGGTGCCATTACCAACTAAATATCATCTACACATACCTGGCATACCTGTAGTGTGCACATACACCTGTCCGCTGCATTGTGTCACACACATACGAATACAAATTAATCTGCCATGAAAGACCATGGGGCAGAATCATGAGAAATGGGGCAGCACATACTCCTTTCCACCTCACATGTGCCTCTTTGCGTCCCCTGACACCACCATGTCTGTTTCGTATACTAGAATTGGTCCACAATGGTGCAGAGTTTGTGCAAAACTGTAAAGATCATGGCTATCATAGTAGGACTCGGCAGGAGTATATAAGACATACCTGACCTTACATGCACCGTACTAAGGGACCCATGTGAAAAATAGGTGTGCCCCCTCCCAAAGGCTGCACTGTGCATGTGTTGAACGTGTCTGTGATAAATCATGTATTGGAAGCTAGAGATACTAGTGCATCAAATTAGATCATCCTACAAATGTGGGATACACACCCTCGTACACTTGATGGCTGGCACAAACATCATCTGCCGCAAAGGGTAACTAGGTGTCGCGTAGTGCCACGTGGTAAAATGGATGGCACAGTTTCTCTTTTTAGGGCTACCATGGTGCCTCTACATCTGACATCATTGTGTAGTAAGGAGCTGGTAGGTTCCATCCAACAATAGGACACTGCCTCAAATATGGACTACACAGCACACTTTTGTAAAAGTATAACCATCATTTTGGAATCAGTATGAAAATTCCCAGGTCCTTGAGCCACTACCCTACTACCTAAAGATTGTCATGTCCATCAACACAGTCCAATGAAACCATTTCACAAGAACAGGAACATACACTATACCACAAGCAAGTCTGAGTCACCACTCCGCCTACAGCTAACAACTGCCATGGCATATTCCAAACCACTATCAAGCTTTACCAACACATCATATCTCATTCCTTTGCAGCTGATCAAGGTTATAGCATACAGCCGTGGATAATGACCCCATTTGCCAATCCCATAACGGTGGTAGAGTATGCATACAACAAAGGGCACAGAAGAACACACAATGTGGTGAAGAAGACATTTGGGCTTCTGAAGTCAAGGTTCAGGTGCCTAGCCCTGGCAGAAGGAAGCCTCTTAAATGCTCCACCACTGGTATGCAAAATCATACTGGCATGTGAAATCACCCAAAGCATCTGTTTCAGAACAAATCTTCCCTGGGATGAGCAGGTTGAAGCACTCAATGCGGAAGAGAATGATGAAGAGCAGGTTATTTGGAGGGGGAACAACAGAACACTGCTGCAGGAGTTTCCAGGAGACTTCACATAGTAGAGAACTTCTTTATGTAGTGACTGGACTAACAAAATCACATTGTAAATAGCACAAATAAAATACTTTGCACCTAATTCTCCTTGGTCTATTCATACTCCACTTCATATACCATTGGAATGTGACTCAAACCTCTGGGAGCAGGTTAGAAACACAATAGTTACCAATATGATAGCAACATTGTTGCGATGTAAGAGGGTCTACTGCCTCCATCTCACATATCAGTGACACACAATTCACTGGCATGTGACTCCTGAAGGCCTAGATCCATACACCACTACCTATATTGTGCTGTCAAGTGGGCAAGGTGCTCATTCCTAGCCCATTCCCAACAACAACACCATGCCTACCAGGATGTATGGAAGGGGGGCACACATAAGGTAGGGGCTGTGATCAAATGGTGTTTAAGTAATTTCAGAAATGAACACTGTCACATCTTATGGTGATTGCTGCTTTGCCTGCACTGTGCATGTGTGACAAGGGGAAACATCTTTGGAAACTATGGACCTTCAGTAATTGTACAGGGATTGTAACCAATGTTAGATGCAGAGCCTGAACAGTATATCCATGGGATTGTATCCTGGAACTGCCATTGGGCACAACCCTGACACAGGGTGGACTGTACCTCACTTATGGCACACACACGTTGACTGTGGCAATAGATTGCCAGACAAATTAAGCTGCTTTGGGTGCGGAATCATTATCACACATGACCCATTGTCACGATCTTAGAATTAAATGGAACAATTCACAGACAAATAATTGTCTGGGTAGAATGTAGGCAGAGTGTGTTACACTCCCTATGTATATAAGATGCACACTTTTCACACACATCTGCTGTCATGACACATGCCTACAGCAAATCCAGATAAACATGTGAAGACTGATGTACGGGTGTATATCCTAGGTAGCAACGGGTTTGCTAGTAACAACAGTGCTTGACACGTGCCAGCATGTTTTTCTAGTTTGCTCTGAATAACAACATTACACAGCACATAACAATACACACCACACATTGTTACTCACATGACAGAACAAGTGCAAGGTAGCAATAGTAACAAATTATCCCATACATGTTTTGGGCTCCAACGTTGCAATCAGGTGTGGGATGTGCAACTATGTCCAGCAATGTTCACAAATGTCAGAGACCAATCATGAAACTGAATGGGAGTAAAAGCAGCCATAAATGTTGCATTTGGCTAATGAAAAAAAGATGAATTCACACCTCTACAGCATTCAGTCATGGTAAGATTTACCTAGGTTGTGGCATGCTGGAAGAAATGCACACCAATGTTCAACGGAGGATGTGGATGGACAGCTGAGAGATACGCACAGATACTTGCAAATACAACATGGGAAGTCACTTGGAGACAACACAAGTGCTGTGGCAGGTGGAATGTCATGTGTGCGTGACACTCATTACATCTCACAAATACCATCAATGGGACGGTAGCTATCATGTAGCCAGTAGTAGAAGAAACGTACATCTACAAATAACATGAGTCACATGTTGCATCCTGTCCATGTATGACCAGATAATGTTGCTGTAGAAGATGTGTACAAAGTGCAAGCAGACTAAAGAATGGGTGCAATGTAGGAGACAATACCTATCTTACCAGTAATGCGGGAAAACATGGAGAAGGAACACACATAGACCAATACTGACTGTGCAACACATCAATGTCTACATGTCAACATTCAACATATGTACAGAAAGGGTGGCCAGGTCAGTACATAACCCAGTTGTGTTTACCACTACCATAACCTGGTATTTGCCTATTGCATGCCAACATGACAGGCGGCAGTGACAGACAACACCATCTGTACCCTGACACATTCCCAAAATAGAAGTAACACAATAGATATACAACCTCTAAACAAGCTGCCCATGGAAATAACTAAAGACATCAAATCATGAGACATGTCCTACATGTGCAAGTACCCAGTCCTTCGTACATGAGAGGGGAAGGCTGACATCAAGTACCGTAGAGGAAAATGTGATATTCTGGTCTGTTTGATAACAATTGTACGTGTGTCTGTCTGCAGGGGAGTGTGCATTGTTCTGCTGAGTAGGAATCGTGAAGAGGCTAGATCCCTGCTGAAAAAACCTTAATACCACTGCTCTGGCTACATAAACATATGAAATTGTCAGGGGCCTGATGCGTGTGCACAGGGAACAGAGTAAACTATAGCTCCATTAACCTGCCCCTTCACATGCAACCATGGGTTTGTGTTGCCATGCAAACTCACACATTAGTGATGATGAGTAGGCTGCCAACTATGCCAGACTGCAACACTGCTACACAGTGATATGCCATTGTATGCAACAGTCATAACAAATATGATGTGGACTAATGTGAGCGCCTATTTGGCATGCACACATATACCACATATCTCAACACACATGTACCACTGTAATGGCACAGGCATGGTAATGTGTTTGGATTCTGAAGAAAAGGCAACCTAGCACACAAGTAAGGGCATAGGTATCACAAAATCAGTGACTGTAAGAAATGACTTTCACATGTGTTCCGAAATACGGAAATATAGGTGGCACTGATGTGACTACACATGCATTTGTCAAATGCCAACATGTGTCCAAGCAGGAAGATAGTAATGTGACAATTCACATCCCATGAACACACCACTGTGGTCATATGTTACAGAAATGACTCTACACATGTCTTTACCCACACGGCATATACCAACCTTCAGTAACACATGTGTACATACCATCTCCTGTTTATAAGATGCATGGGGAACCATATGTCACATGTGAAGCAGAGCATCATGAAGTAAAAACCAACAACACACCACAGAGTGGACACACATTCACACACAAATTGGCAGGGGTATTGTGATGTCAACTCAGTCCTAATCCACTGTATACTCTGAGTACAAATTGTCATGGTTTTCACATGCCTTACTATGTGTTGGACATAGGCCATCATGTATATAGTATTGTTGGTATGTGAACTTTTGTATATCAGATATAACAATGTAGTACTCCCACAAATTAGTAATCAAACACAAATGTACACTCATAGTACACATGTGCCAGCATGTATGTTGACAGGGTGTAGCTACACATGCACAAGGTATGAAGAATCGCATGCAGCACTCATTAACAAACCTATGGATTCAACGTACCAATGTCACTGTTATAACATGACAGGATAGTTACACACATGTAGCCATACCCTACATATAACATTGTTGCAAAGCCCATGTGTCATGGTAAGTGAATCTGTTTGCACTCAAGACCTACATAGCAAAATTCCATGCCTTCCCTTCATGCGTAAAGAAATGATGCAAACACCTGAAATCTACACTCTGCAATGTCGGTAAAAGGACTCCTGGCCCCTGGGTGTCTATCACAGGTTCATAGGCCTTTTCACACAAAAAGGTGAAAAATCGGCACATGAACATCATGTGTCAAACTTTTGACGCAAACGTCTAGACCTCCTACTTTTCTCCACAGGTAAAAGATGCCTGGACCCTGAGCATCTATCACACATTCACAGGCCTTTTCATGTACAGTGTGTGTGAGAAAGTAGCCTCTTTCTAGCATGGTTATCCCCGCTTTTGGCCTGTTTGTGAGTGTGTGTCAGTGTGTTTTTACTGTGTCACTGGGATCCTGCTAGCTAGGACCCCAGTACTCATAGATAAAAACCTATTTGTCAGTGTGTTTTGCTTGTCTCACTGGGATCCTGCTAGCCAGGACCCCAGTGCTCATAGTTTGTGGCCTAATGTGTGAGTTGTCAGTAGTGCTTGACTGTGTCACTGAGGCTCTGCTAACCAGAACCTCAGTGCTTATGCTCTCTCTGCTTTTAACTTTGTCACTGTAGGCTAGTGACTTCATTTACCAATTTCAATTGGCACACTGGACCCCCCTTAGAGGTCCCTAATATATGGTACCTAGGTACCCAGGGCATTGGGGTTTCAGGAGATCCTTATGAGCTGCAGCATTTCTTTTGTCACCCATAAGGAGCTCAGACAAACCCTTCCACAGGCCTGCCATTGCAGCCTGCGTGAAATAGTGCACACATTATTTCACAGCCATTTTCACTGCACTTAAGTAACTTATCAGTCACCTATGTGTCTAACCTTCACTTGCTGAAGGTTAGGTGGAAAGTTACTAAGTGTGAGGGCACCCTTGCACTAGCAAAGGTATCCCCACATAGTTCATGGCTATTTCCAGGGACTTTGTGAGTGTGGGGACGCCATTACACGTGGGCACTACATATAGGTCAATACCTATATGTAGCTTCACAATAGTAACTCTGAATATGGTCATGTAACATGTCTAAGATAGTGGGATTGTTCCCCCATTCCAAATATGGTATTGGGGAGCCGATTCCATGCACCCTGGGGGCTCCACTATGGGCCCCCAGTACTGCCAAACCAGCTCTCTGAGGCTTGCACTGCAGCTACAGCTGCTGCCACCTCACAGACAGGGTTCTGCCCTCCTGGGGTCTGAGCAGCTCAGTCTGGAAGTCCAGGAAGGCAGAACAAAGCATTTCCTCTGAGAGCAGGGTGTTACACACTCTCCCTTTGGAAATAAATGTTACAGGCTGGGGAGGGGTAGCCTCCCACAGCCTCTAGAAATGCTTTGAAGGGCACAGATGGTGCCCTCCTTATATAAGCCAGTCTACACCGGTTCAGGGACCCCTTGTCCCCTGCTCTGGCATGAAACTGGACAAAGGAAAGGGGAGTGACCACTCCCCTGTCCATCACCACCCCAGGGGTCGTGCCCAGAGCTCCTCCAGTGTGTCCTTGACTTCAGCCATCTTGCTTTGCAAGGTTTGGGGACACTCTGGAGGGCTCTGAGTGGCCAGTGCCAGCAAGTGACATCGGTGACCTCTCCTGATAGGCCCTTACCTGATAAGGTAGCCAATCCCACTCTCAGGGCTAATTAGCGTCTCTCCTTTGGGTTCTCTTCAGATTCTGCTTGCAAGTTTCCTTCAGGAATCCTCTGCAACTACTACTTCATCCTCTGACCTCGGATCAACCGCAGCCTGCTCCAGGAACCGCTGCAACAGCAACAAAGTATCCACAAGGGATACTTTTCTTCTGCAACTTCAGCTCCAGCCAGCCACTTGCAACAGTTTCCATGGTGTGCACACTCTGAGGACTCCCTGTCTTCATCCTGCACCAGAAGGACCAAAGAAATCTCCCGTGTGGTGACTGAGTCATTCCCCTGTTCACGCAGGCACCTTCTAAGACGATGACCGGTACACTTGGACTCCTCTCACAGCAACGAGGGTGCGCCTAAGGACACAGAGGGTAGACCCCCAGGGATATAGACTGTCCTGAGGTCCTGCTGACACAATTTGGAGGAGGTAAGTCCTTGCCTTCCCTGAGAGCGATGGTACCCTTGTGTACTGCCTCGTCTGCACCTCCTGAGGCCTCTGTGCACTATTTGCAAAATCCCTTCATGCACAGCCTGGCCAAGGTCCCCAGCACTCCATCCTGCAATGCTCAACTCGCTGAGGTGTTCTCTGGTGGCGTGGGACCTTCCTTTGTTGTGCTGCACCAACTGCGTTTTGCACATTCTTTGTCCCCATGTCCTGGGACTCCCGTGGGTGCTGCCTGGCATCCTGAGGACTCTCTAAAGTGCTGAGAGCCCCCTCTTCCTCCTCACGCAGACTTGAGGCCCCCAGGTCCCTCCTGGGTCCAGCCAGCGCCATTTTGATACAAAACGCATATTTGTCGTAACCGAGGCTTGTTGGTGACTTCCAACACAAAATTATGTCTGCATCCATCTTCACGTTGTGGGACATCTTCTGCATCATGCAGGAATCTGCTGGCATCTACCAAGGGTGCATTCCTGCAGTCTTTGTACAACTGGGGACTCTTCTTTTGCACCCTCTTCTGGGTTGGCAGGGGCTCCTGCCCTTCCTGGAACTTCTTTCGACTTCTGGACTTGGTCTCCTTCTTTTGCAGGTCTTCAGGTTCAGGAATCCAACAGTTGTTGTTTGCAGACTTGGTTGGCTACTGAAAAATCCCAATCATGTGGTGTAGTGTGTCCTAAGGAAACTTGCAGTACTTTTCTCCTGCTTTTCTGGGCTCTGGGGTGAGGTAATTTACTTACCTTTACTGTGTTCTTACTCTCCCAGTGATTCTGCACACACCTCACTTGTCTAGAGGGGAATTCGTGATTCGCATTCCACTTTCTTAGTATATGGTTTGTGTTGCACCTAGACCTATTTTCTGCCATTGCATTCTGTAGCATTTGCTATTGTTTGCACTATCCTATGTCTAATTACTTACCTTATTTTGGTATCTAGTGTATATATTGTGTATAATACTTACCTCCAGAAGGAGTATTGCCTCTAAGATATTTTTGGTACTGTGTCACCCAAATAAACTAACTTTATTTTTGGTACACTGAGTATTATCTTTACTTCTGTATAAGTACTGTGTAACTATAAGTGGTATTGCTTGAGCTTTGCATGTGTCCTAGTTCAGCCTAAGCTGCTCTGCTATAGCTATCTCTATCAGCCTAAGCTGCTAGAAAATGACTACTTCACTAATAAGGGATAACTGGACCTGGTATAAGGTGTAAGTGCCCAAGGTACCCACTACAAACCAGGCCAGCCTCCTGCAGTGTGGAAAAATATGATGTATGACCCTCATGTGTCAAAAATGTACATGCATACGCATATACCATACTATTCTCCTAAGCTAAAACCCACCTAACCCCTGAACGTCTATTGCACGTCCACAGGCATTTTTACGTATAATGGGAAAAAATCGATGCATGACCGGCATGCGTCAAAAAACGACACTGGACTGGGAATGTGACGCACAGGCACAGGAAGTGATGAAACAGTTCATCCTGCTTCAAACATGGTACAGTGAGTCCGCTTTCACTTTCACTTTCCAGTCTTATTGTCTGTGACTGTGTGAGGGTGTGTGGAGCTGGTGCTGTTGGTGTTTTGGAGAGTTTGGAGTGTTTATTGTGCTGTGTCCTGTAGCTGTTGTGCTTTATTTGTCATATAAACTGTCTTTTCTTTTGTAAGTGTTAAGGTTCTGTCTCTGTATTGTGGGGAGTTTTTCTGGGTAGTTAGTTGTTGGGGTAGTTGGGATAGTCGTAGGGAAATTTTATTTTGGATGAACTACATTTGCAGTCTCTTATGTCAGGGAAAGGGTGGATGTTCAGGATGTCGGCCGATGAGCTGCAGGGTTTCATATGGCTGGTACAGCACTACCTCCTCATGATGCTGGTACTGGGTGGCTGTGTCATACAGGGCTACCCCACAGATTCCAGAAAGCTCCGGTGGGGCAAGGTTCTCCACCACCTGACAAGGATGTTTGCGACAGGAAGAAACGTCCACCAATTGAAGCACCACTGGGGAGACCATATAACAAGAGAGCAAGATCTGCTGTATTATCTTGGCATCGAGATTGGTGGAGTAGTTGGTAAGTATCCCATTTCGATACAAAGTCAATTGTTTGCATGTGCATGACAGTTGCAGATACAGTTGAGTGTTGCATGTCATGGTTATGGATCTGGACATGCTGTATGCTACCTGTATGAAGAGCCCCAGCGCCATCTTAGGCCTGCCATTCCAATGTACAATAATGAAGCTGAGGCAGTGCCGATGTACCATTTTCCCTGCACAACCATTACAAAGTGTTGTGGTGCATTCATAGGGCAAGTTGCTATTGAGCAGCACATCATGAGGCCTGCGCCATGCATCATGTATTGTAGGGTTCCCAAAACCTGTATATGCCACTGAGAAAAATGAGAAATACTTAGGGGATCATTACAACATTGGCGGTAAAAGCCGCTTACCGCCGTGCAGAAGACCGCCAACACACCACCGCGGCCGCGGAATTCCGCCACGGTGATTATGACCCACAGCTCGGAATCCGCCAAAAGTTAGACACCCACACAAGTCTGCCACACCAAAGGTCAGTGAAAAACTGGCGAAAACAAAACCTCCACCTTCATGCCAACAGGAATACGCCCACACTATCACGACCCAGGAATCCACGTGGCGGTCTTTCAACTGCAGTATTCCATTGGCGGTACACACCGCTGCGCTCAAAATACACACACATTTACAAAACACTACCACATTGGACAATTCTAAATACACACACCTGATACACATACACACACCACTCCCACACACCCAATACAATATAAAACACACACCCACATCACCCACAAACCCCTACTACCAAAAATTCCGAAAGAAGGCTGGAGAGAGACACCACAATCTACAAAGAAGCATCCACAGGCACTCAACACCATCACCCACATAACATCCACGCACCTCACACAACACACCACTAAATATCACCCCACACATCACAACACACACCAACCCACACATCACCCACACCACCCCATGGCACGGCAAAGACACCCCAGGTTTTCTGAGGAGGAGCTCAGGGTCATGTTGGAGGAAATCATCAGGGCAGAGCCACAGCTATTCGGAGCACAGGTGCAGCACACCTCCATAGCTAGGAAGATGGAGCTAAGGCGAAGAATAGTGGACAGGGTCAACGCAGTGGGACAGCACCCAAGAAATAGGGATGACATCAGGAAGAGGTGGAGCGACCTACGGGGAAAGGTGCGTTCCGTGGTCTCAAGACACCACCTTGCGGTTCAGAGGACTGGACCCCCACCTCCTCCCCCACAACTAACAACATGGGAGGAGCAAGTCTTGGCTATTCTGCATCCTGAGGGCCTCGCAGGAGTAGCTGGAATAATGGACTCTGGTAAGTCAAATCTTTAATACTATATCCCTGTAGGAAGTTGGCTCTGTATGCACTATTTCAAAGTAAGAAATAGCGTGCACAGAGTTCAAGGGTACCCCTTAGAGGTAAGATAGTGGCAAAAAGAGATAATTCTAATGCTCTATTTTGTGGTAGTGTGGTCGAGCAGTAGGCTTATCAGAGGGTAATGTTAAGCATTTGTTGTACACACACAGGCAATAAATGAGGAACACACACACTCAAAGACAATTCCAGGCCAATAGGTTTTTACATAGAAAAATACCTTTTCTTAGTTTATTTTAAGAACCACAGGTTCAAGATTTACAAACAATACTTTAAATGAAAGGTATTTCACTCAGGTATCTTAGGAACTTTGAATCATCACAGTGGCATGTACAGATTTGGCAAAAATGGCAATAAGCTATTTTAGAACTAGACACAGTGCAATTTTCAACAATTCCTGGGGAGGTAAGTTTTGGATAGTTTTGCAGGTAAGTAAAACACCTACAGGGTTCAAAGTTGGGTCCAAAGTAGCGCACCGTTGGGGGTTCAGGGCAACCCCAAAGTTACCACACCAGCAGCTCAGGGCCGGTCAGGTGCAGAGGTCAAAGTGGTCCCCAAAACGCATAGACTTCAATGGAGAAGGGGGTGCCCCGGTTCCAGTCTGCCAGCAGGTAAGTACCCGTGACTTCGGAGGGCAGACCAGAGGGGTTTTGTAGGGCACCGGGGGGGACACAAGTCAGCACAGAAAGTACACCCTCAGCGGCACAGGGCGGCCGGGTGCAGTTTGCAAACAGGCATCGGGTTCGCAATAGGTTTCAATGGGAGACCCAGGGGTCTCTTCAGCGATGCAGGTAGGCAAGAGGGGGGGGGGCTCCTCGGGGTAGCCACCACCTGGACAAGGGAGAAGGCGACCCGGGGGTCGCTTCTGCACTGGAGGTCTGATCCTTCCTGTCCTGGGAGCTGCAGGTGCAGTGTCTTTACCAGGCGTCGGGTTCTTTGAAGCAGGCAGTCGCGGTCAGGTGTAGCCTCTGGATTCCCTCTGCAGGCGTCGCTGGGGGTGCTCAGGGGGGGTCAACTCTGGCTACTCACAGGGTCGCAGTCGCCGGGGAGTCCTCCCTGTAGTGTTGGTTCTCTGCACGTCGATCCGGGGGCGTCGGGTGCAGAGTGGAAAGTCTCACGCTTCCGGCAGGAAACGTGTGGTCTTTAAAAATTGCTTCTTTGTTGCAAAGATGAAGTGTTTGTGGAACAGGGCCGCTGTCTTCGGGAGTTCTTGGTCCTTTTAGATGCAGGGTAGTCCTCTGAGGCTTCAGAGGTCGCTGGACCCTGGGGGACGCGTCGCTGTTGCAGTTTTTCTTGAAGTGGGGAGACAGGCCGGTAGGGCTGGGGCCAAAGCAGTTGGGGGCATATTTATACTCTGTTTGTGCCGGAATTGCGTTGTTTTTTTTTACGCAAATCCGACGCAAAACTAACTCCATATTTATACTTTGGCGTTAGACCCGTCTAGCGCCAAAGATCTTGGAGTTTGCGTCATTTTTTTGCGTGGACACCTACCTTGCGTTAATGATATGCAAGGTAGGCGTTCCCGTCTAAAAAATGACTCCGAGGCATATGCGCCGTATTTACACTCCCGGGCAAAAATGACACCCGGGAGTGGGCGGGTAAAAAAAAATGACATTTTAGCGTCATTTTTTAACGCCTGGTCAGGGCAGGTGTTAAGGGACCTGTGGGCTCGGAAGGAGCCCAGAGGTGCCCTCCCATGCCCCCAGGGACACTCCCTGCCACCCTTGCCCACCCCAGGAGGACACCCAAGGATGGAGGGACCCATCCCAGGGAACTTATGGTAAGTTCAGGTAAGTATTTTTTTATTTTTTGGGTGGCATAGGGGGGCCTGATTTGTGCCCCCCTACATGCCACTATGCCCAATGACCATGCCCAGGGGACATAAGTCCCCTGGGCATGGCCATTGGGCAAGGGGGCATGACTCCTGTCTTTGCTAAGACAGGAGTCATTTAAATGGGGGTTGGGAGTTTTAAAAAATGGCGCAAATCGGGTTAAGGCGAAAATTTTGCCTCAGCCTGACTTGCCCCATTTTTTGACGCCCAAGCTCCATTTTCCCCTACACCGGCGCTGCCTGGTGTAAGTCATTTTTTTTTACGCACACCAGGCAGCTCCACCGGCTAACGTCATTCCATAAATAAGGCGCCCGCATGGCGCTTTGGAATGGCGTTAGCCGGCGTTAAATTTTTTGATGCACATCTGCGTTGGCGCAGTTGTGCGCCAAAAAGTATAAATACGGCCCTTGGTGTCTCCGTCTTCTCTGCAGGGCTTCAGGTCAGCAGTCCTTCTTCGTCTTCAGGTTACAGGAATCTATCTTGCTTGGTTCTGGGGGCCCCTAAATACTCAATTTAGGGAGGTGTTTAGGTCTGGGGGGTTAGTAGCCAATGGCTACTATCCCTGAGGGTGGCTACACCCTCTTTGTGCCTCCTCCCTGAAGGGAAGGGGGCACATCCCTAATCCTATTGGGGGGATCCTCCATCTTCAAGATGGAGGATTTCTAAAAGTCAGAGTCACCTCAGCTCAGGACACCTTAGGGGTTGTCCTGACTGGCCAGTGACTCTTCCTTGTTTTTCTCATTATCTCCTCCGGCCTTGCCGCCAAAAGTGGGGCCGTGGCCAGAGGGGGCGGGCATCTCCACTAGCTGGGATGCCCTGTGGTGCTGTAACAAAGGGGGTGAGCCTTTGAGGCTCACCGCCAGGTGTTACAGTTCCTGCAGGGGGAGGTGAGAAGCACCTCCACCCAGTACAGGCTTTGTTACTAGCCACAGAGTGACAAAGGCACTCTCCCCATATGGCTAGCAACATGTCTGGTGTGTGGCAGGCTGGCAAAACTAGTCCGCCCACACTGGAAGTCGGGTATGTTTTCAGGGGTCATCCCTAAGATGCTCTCTGGGGTGTATTTCACAATAAAATGTACACTGGCATCAGTGTGCATTTATTGTGCTGAGAAATTTGATACCAAACTTCCCAGTTTTCAGTGGAACCATTATGGTGCTGTGGAGTTTGTGTTTGACAGACTCCCAGACCATATACTCTTATGGCTACCCTGCACTTACAATGTCTAAGGTTTTGCTTAGACACTGTAGGGACATAGTGCTCATGCACCTATGCCCTCACCTATGGTATAGTGCACCCTGCCTTAGGGCTGTAAGGCCTGCTAGAGGGGTGACTTATCTATGCCATGGGCAGTGTGAGGTTGGCATGGCACCCTGCGTGGAGTGCCTTGTTGACTTAGTCATTTTCTCCCCACCAGCACAAACAAGCTGGCAAGCAGTGTGTCTTTGCTGAGTGAGGGGTCCCTAGGGTGGCATAAGAAATGCTGCAGCCCTTAGAGACCTTCCCTGGCATCAGGGCCCTTGGTATCAGGGGTACCAGTTACAAGGGACTTACCTGGATGCCAGGGTGTGCCAATTGTGGAGACAAAGGTACAGTTTTAGGGAAAGAACACTGGTGCTGGGGCCCGGTTAGCAGGCCGCAGCACACTTTCAAATCATAACTTGGCATCAGCAAAGGCAAAAAGTCAGGGGGTAACCATGCCAAGGAGGCATTTCCTTACAATCCCCCACCCTACCTGCATGCCATTACATACCCCCACCCTCGCCCTCACCCCCATCACTCCAACTCCTCACAAATGTCCCAATATCACAAACCACCCATCCCAACACCAAGCCCTGCATGGAACAACAAAGCATGGACACCCATCACCAAAGCATGGCCACTGTACATACCCATACACCCCCCTAAATCATCATCACACAAGGTCCCACACATGAATGCAAGCATTGGGGTACACTGTCACCCACCCATTGCACACCATGGCACACACAGATGCAATAATCATGCTTTTACACTCCTGCAGGACCCCTACCCAACGTCACCAGACAGGACGGACCAGACATGTCCACACCACCAACAGAAGAGGCCCACAGTGATGATAGCAGCTCTGTCCAACTGGATCTAGACAACCAGCCCGGCCCATCTGGGACCTCGGGACAGTCGGTTCCCCTGACACAGTCACAGGCCACCACAGAGCTGCCCCCCTCCCCCAGCACAGCACCCACCCAGCAGCCCATACCTCTGTCCCCAGGACACGTCAATCAGCAGTGTGTCCACCACTACAGGGAACCCAGGCTAATCCACCACCCCAACAACAACAGGGACCTGAGGGCAGTGGCGGTGGGCACACTGTTCAGGGGACAGAGGCCCAGGGAAACAGGGGAACTGGGAGGGCTGCTGTGCGACAGGGGGAGGACAGGCCCAGGGAACCCACTCTCCACTAGGCCCTCTCCAACATCATGGGAGCCTACCATTATTCCCAGGAGACGATGGCAACGGTACTGGCCAAGTTTCAGGAGACCCAGCGGCTGCAGGAGGAACAGTAAGTGGGCTTCAGGGAGGAACTCAAATCCATCAATTCCACCCTGGGCACCATCGTAGGTGTGCTGAAGGAAGTCCTCAACACCAGGAGGGACACTTTGGCACAACAAGGGGCCCCTGACACTAGCCTGGATGATGAACTGCCCACCACCTCCGCTGGCGTTAGTGGACAGGAGGCACCACCACAGGACCACCACACCAGCACCCCACCCCCTGCAGATGGAGAACCACCCCACAAACGGTCCCTGAGATCCAGGACAAAGACAGAGAACGATGCCAAGACCCCCGCCAAGAAATGAGACCACCCTGATTGTCATCCTTTTGTCCCACCTTGTCACCCTGTCCATCCCCAAACTGCCCCAGCTCCACTTCCTATGCCCCTTTGGACAATGCACCTGTGAGACTAATAGCTTGGACTCTGCCATGGACATTCCTCCACCATCACCCCTCACCATTTTACAACCCCCTCCAATATTGAGAACTTAAATAAACACCCTTAAAGCACAAAACAATCTGGAGTCTGTCTGTGATTTCGAATTAGTGTATTAGCAATTACAGTGACAAAATTCTCTTTAAAATGTAATGTCAACATACCTATGTCACACAGCTCTAGTCCATGAGGAAACAAGGCAGATGTCCCACAGTGGGACCCACATCTGTGAAATCGTAAGGGAAAGTGAAAACTCAGTGACCATACACTGGGTGAAAAGGACAGACAGTAGAGCGGTAGTAATGTTAAAGTAAATGTAGCAGGCAGGTTTGTCTTCTTACCTGTGTCTCACTGGAAGTAATGCAGGATCACCAAGTTCCTGTTGTCGATGTCCTCTTCTTCTGCTTCCTCGTCTTCACTGTCCACAGGCTCCACAGCTGCCACAACACCTCCATCTGGACCATCCTCCTACAGAAAACGCACCTGTCGTCGCAAAGCCAAGTTGTGAAGCATACAGCAGGCCACGATGATCTGGCACACCTTCTTTGGTGAATAGAATAGGGAACCACCTGTCATATGCAGGCACCAGAACCTGGCCTTCAGGAGGCCAAAGGTCCGCTCTATAATCCTCCTAGTTCGCCCATGGGCCTCATTGTAGCCTTCCTCTGTCCTTGTCCTGGGATTCCTCACTGGGGTCAGTAGCCATGACAGGTTGGGGTAACCAGAGTCACCTGCAAATGGCGAGGGACAACTGTTTGATACACACTAACTCTTAGGGATATCCCCAGACCCAGACAACTATTCCCACTGATTTGGTTCCAGTTGCTCAACTAATAGCCACACACGGTGCCTCTGGAGTTGCCTCATCACCTAAGGGATGCTGCTATTCCGCAGGATGTAAGCGTCATGCACTGAGCCAGAGAATTTGGCATTAACATGGGAGATGTACTGGTCTGCCAAACACACCATCTGCACATTCATCGAATGGTAACTCTTCCGGTTTATGTACACCTGTTCACTCCTGCGGGGGGACCAAGGCCACATGTGTCCCATCAATGGCACTTATGATGTTGGGGATATGTCCCAGGGCATAGAAGTCACTTTTCACTGTAGGCAAATCCTCCACCTGAGGGAAAACGATGTAGCTCCGCATGTGTTTCAGCAGGGCAGACAACACTCTGGACAACACGTTGGAAAACATAGGCTGGGACATCCCTGATGCTATGGCCTCTGTTGTTTGAAATGACCCACTTGCAAGGAAATGGAGTACTGACATCACCTGCACTTGAGGGGGGATTCCTGTGGGATGGCGGGTAGATGACATAAGGTCTGGCTCCAACTGGGCACACAGTTCCAGGATTGTGGCACGATCAAGCCTGTAGGTGATGATCACATGTCTTTCCTCCATTGTCGACAGGTCCACCAGCGGTCTGTACACTGGAGGATGCCGCTATCTCCTCACATGCCCCAGCGGACGGTGCCTATGGAGGAGAACAGCGAGCACAGAGTCAACCAACTCTGAGGTACGTAAACACAGCTTACTCAGAAAACTATTCATAAACCGAAATTTGCCTGTATGGGTGTTGAGCCAAGGCCTAGGTATGTGTGACGCAGTTAAAAATAAAGCCATGTGGGCCCCTTAAATGGTGGCTGCCTGACCTGTAAAGTGGGACAATGGGACATGAGGTAACTGCCCTGGCGTTGTACACCGTCACGGTAGGCGGTCGAAAGCCGCAGCGCAATTCTGCTTTATTTAACATTGGACCCTATGGGTCCCAGGAGCCAATGACGATGTATGCCGGCGGTGACGGTACGCACTGCCGCGGACGTGAACGCCATTTTCTATCTGTTCAATCACTCGATACCTGATCTTCGACAGGAGAGGACCTACATTGCAAGTGCTGCTGTGACCTCGGTCTGGAAGAGACAATGGCTCGTGCGTCTGGGGAAAGGGGCCCTGCCTTCAGCACAGAGAAGTTGGAGAAACTCGTGGATGGGGTCCTCCCCCAGTACACGCCACTCTACGGTCCTCCAGACACACAGGTAAGTACAATGGGAGCATGCTGTATGAACAATGCCTGTGTGGAGTGGTGTGAATGAAAGATAGGGGGGGGATGAGGCGTGCATGAAACGACGGTGAGTGCATGTGCCACATGGCAAGGGTAGGGATGCGGGCCAATGACTGTGACGGTGCAGTTGGTAATAACTTCTCTTTTTCCTCTGTACAATTTGTGTAGGTCAGTGCCCACCAGAAAAAGGATATTTGGTGTGCCATCGCCAAGGACGTCCGGACCCTGGGGGTCTACCACAGACAGAGCACCCACGGCCGGAAAAGATGGGAGGCCATTCACCGCTGGAGCAAGAAGACAGTGGAGGCCCAGCTGCGGATGGCCTCCCAATGTCAGAGGGGTGCCCGTCGCACCATGACCCCCCTGATGTTCAGGATCCTGTGGGTGGCGTACCCGGAGTTGGATGGGCGCTTGAGGGCATCACAGGTGAGTAAACTCTCATTCAGCTGATTCAGCGCACATTGTAGGTGTATGGGTTGGGGAGGTGGGCTGTGGGTTCCCCTAGTCCAGGGCGAGTTTCCTAGTTAAGTCCCCTTTTTTAGGCAAACCCTGTGGCACCCAAACCCACCTGGCTACAGTGCCAACTACACCTAGTCAGGCTCCTGTGACATCCATGTGTGCAGAAATCGGCCATAGCCTATTAAGCCATGTCCCAGGGATTGAATAGTGGACCCCAAGTGCACGGCGCAGTGCAGGGGGCTTCTGTGTCTGTCGTGTCCACCAACGGTAGCGGTATTGCATGCACTCAACATGTCTTTCTTCTGTCTCCCCCCCTTTTCGTGGTCTCCCTGTACTTGTGTGCATTAGCATCATCAGGCGGAGGAGCAGTGGCACAGGAGCAGGAGGGAGCTGCATCCCACATGGCCCTGGAGGGCGAGACTACGGACTCTGAATTCACCAGTGGGACGGAGGGCGAGGGGAGCTCCATGGCGGGGACAGGAGCTGACACCAGCGATACGGACTCCTCCTCTGATGGGAGCTCCCTTGCGGTGGCGGGCCCATCTGTGCCCCCCGCATCTACAGGTACAGCTGCCACCCCCCCTCCAGCACTTCCCTACCAGCAGCCCCTCAGCCTTTGCCCCGTGCCCGCTCACCCAGGAGGGTGGGCATCACCTTTGCCCCAGGCACCTCAGCCCCTGCCCCTGTTACCCCTGCTGCCCTCAGTGAGGAGGCCATTGACCTCCTCAGTTCCCTCACTGTTGGGCAGTCTACTATTTTGAATGCCATCCAGGGTGTAGAGAGGCAGTTGCAACAGACCAATGCTTTCCTGGAGGGTATTCATTCTGGTCAGGCAGCCCTTCAGCGAGCTTTTTAGACTCTGGCCTCAGCACTGATGGCAGCCATTGTCCCTGTCTCTAGCCTCCCCCCTCCAACTTCCTCCACCCAGACCCACAACCCTGTACCTTAGCCTATCCCAAGCACACCATCAGACCAGCATGCACACACCTCAACACACAAAGGAAGCTCAGGCAAACATAAGCACCACACATCCCACAGGCACTCACGGAAGCATCAGACACATGCAGACATACCAACATCCACTGCCTCCACTGTGTCCCCCTCCTCCTCGTCTCCCTCATCCCTCCTTGTCTCATCTCCACTCACACCTGCATGCACTACATCTTCAGCCACTATGTCCATCACCAGCACATCCACCACCACACCCCGCTCCCGTGCAGTCACCACCACCACTACCATTCACACGTCCCCTGTGTCCTCTCCCAGTGTGTCTGTGAGCCCACCTCCCAAGGTACACAAACGCAGCTACACACCCACCCAACAGCCATCCACCTCACGACAGCCTCCAGCCCATGCACCTTCACCCAAAGACCACTACCTCTTCCTCCACTCCCAAACTCCCTCCATCTACCCGTCCCAGTGTTCCTAAGAAACTTTTCCTGGCCACCCTTGACCTCTTTCCCTCACCTCCCCCACCCCGTCAGTCTCCTAGGGCCCGACTCTCCAGGTCCCAACCTAGCACCTCAGCCACAACATCGGCGGGACCAGTGGTGCCAGTAGTCACCCAATTATGGAGTGCACCAGGCAGCAGGGCAGGCAGTGTGGCAAGGAGCCACAGCACCGACAGTCCACCACCTGTCAAGCATCAAAAGTTGGCCAGTGCCCGGTGGGATAGGAGGAAGACAGCAGCCACCAAAACCGCTCCCAGGGGTACAGTTGGGATTGTGGAGTCAGCTGCGACACCTTCCAAGGTGGGGAAGGGGCACAAGAAAACCGGCAAGTCTGGGAAGATCACGGCGGAGAAGACCGCCATCAGCCCCGCTGCCCAGGAGGTGACTGCCAGCAGCCACACTGCCCCAGACAGGACCGCCAGCAGCAGCCCTGTTGCCCAGGAGGCGACCGCCAGTAGCCACACTGCCCCAGACAGGACTGCCAGCAGCAGCCCTGTTGCCCAGGAGGCGACCACCAGCAGCCCCACTGCCCTCAACAGGACCGCCAGCAGCAGCCCTGTTGCCCAGGAGGCGACTGCCAGCAGCTCTACTGCCACAGACAGGACCACCAGCAGCTGAACCGCTGTCAAGGACACTGCCGCCACAAGCACCGCTGCCAAAGACACCGCCACCACAAGCACCGCTGCCAAGGACACCGCCGCCACAAGCACCACTGCCAAGGACACCGCCGCCACAAGCACCGCTGCCAAAGACACCGCTGCCACAAGCACCGCTGCCAAGGACACCGCCGCCAAAAGCACCGCTGCCAAGGACACCACCGCCACAAGCACCGCTGCCAAGGACACCACCGCCACAAGCACCACAGGCCCATGAGCGCCAAAAGCTCTGACGCTACTGAGGCTGCCACGAGCAGGATGAAGCACTCTGGGCACAAAGCCCCCTCCAGAACCAGTGAAGATTGACATCCACTACCTCAGTCCTTGGCAGGATGAAGCACTCTGGGCACAAGGCCCTCTCTAGAACCAGTGGAGATTGACATCCACTTGAGAGACTGTGGCTTTGCACTCCCCAGGATATAGCAGTGGGCAAACCACTCACTATAGAGACTTGAGAGACTGTGGCTTTGCACTCCCCAGGATTGAACAGTGGGCAACCCACCCACTGTAGAGACTTGAGAGACTGTGGCTTTGCACTCCCCAGGATAAAGCAGTGGGCATACCACCCACTGGAGAGACCTGGGAGACTGTGGCTTTGCACTCCCCAGGATACGGCAGTGGGCAAACCACCCACTGTGGAGACTTGAGAGACTGTGGCTTTGCACTCCCCAGGATTGAACAGTGGGCAGCCCACCCACTGTAGAGACTTGAGAGACTGTGGCTTTGCACCTCCCGGGATAAAGCAGTGGGCAAACCACCCACTGGAGAGACTTGAAAGACTGTGGCTTTGCACTCCCCAGGATATAGCAGTGGGCAACCCACCCACTGTAGAGACTTGATAGACTGTGGCGTTGCACTCCCCAGGATTGAACAGTGGGCAACCCACTCACTGTAGAGACTTGAGAGACTGTGGCTTTGCACTCCCCAGGATAAAGCAGTGGGCAAACCACCAACTGTAGAGACTTGAGAGACTGTGGCTTTGCACTCCCCAGGATTGAACAGTGGGCAACCCACCCACTGTAGAGACTTGAGAGACTGTGGCTTTGCACTCCCCAGGATATGGCAGTGGGCAAACCACCCACTGTAGAAACTTGAGAGACTGTGGCTTTGCACTCCCCAGGATTGAACAGTGGGCATGGGACCCCCTCGTGGATTTGGCGTTGTGCACTCAACCGGCTGAGGTGCCCACCCTTTCCCTTCCCCATGAGGTGCCTGTTTTATTTCTATCTGTTGCCCCTGCAGTGTTCTCTCCGCCTTGTTCGGGTATCTTGTGTGGGCCTCGCCCATGCCTTTTGGGCCCAGTGATCCACGGACTATGATGGTGGACTCCCTTGGACTAGTGTTCTTGGTGTATTTAACTGTATAAAGTATAAATGTATATATTTGTAAATATTTTGGATGTATGTAATTGAATATATCACAATTTTGTGACTCATTTCCTTTTGTCCTTGCATTCTTCCAGGGAGGGTTGGGGGGTGTAACTGTGATGTATCATGATGTATTAGCGTGTGTGTTGTAGTGGGTGGGGGTGGGGGTGTTGCGTGTGTGTGTCACTGTTTTTTCCCTCCCCCTCCCCTGAGTCGTAGGTGCAGTACTCACCGTGGTCTTCGCCGCTGGCATTCGTGCTCCTGGTAGAGGACAAGGAAGATAAAGGCTGGAAAATCTGGAGCTCTGGTTCCATGGCGTCCTGGTTCCTCGTGGGGTGTGCAGAAGTGAGCGTTTTCCCTTCGAAGTCCTGTTTCCGCCGTGTTTTTGTTTGCAGTGAATCCACCCCGGAAAAGGTGGCGGTTTGGTGGGTTGTAATTCTGTGGGCGGTACATTGTCCTCCGCCTGTCTGTTGGCGGTGACTGCTGCTGTGTTTGTCTGTACCGCCTTGGCGGTCGGAGTGTTAAAGTGGCTGACTATGTTGGCGGTTTCCGCCACGGTCGTAATTCCATTTATTTTACCGCCGGCCTGTTGGCGGTCTTACCGCCGCTTTAACACTGACCGCCAGGGTTGAAATCACCACCTTAATTTCCATATTTCATGCACTCTGAACGGCTGCTAAGAGCTGTTATGAGAGGAGGGCAAATAAATGTATGTGAAGGGCTCCCATTTACTCAGCAGAAGTTGTCATGATCTATTTTGTTGCAACTCCTGCTGAGTACATCATTTTCCTACACATAAAGCGATGCAGTTGGACCCTACCTGCATCACGCTGTGCCTTAATTATCATTAGGTGCACACATGGCAGGGCTAAGGGTGCACAGGGGGCCACAAGGACCGTAGTGATGCACTTGGTGCTGCACCACTGTCATTCAATCTGCCCCTTTGTGTCATTGGCCAAGGCCATTAAGGGAGCTTGACCAGGCACTGGGTCCAGACTACTAGCACTTGCCTCTTCCTGTACATTGTCTATCACATACACCCTAAACTATGTCTATTACCAGACACACATGTGCTGATTTAGGGCCAGATGTATCATCACGGCCCATTGTGATTCGGTAATAGCGATTTTTAAGAAATCGCTATTACCGACTCGCAAAGGGCTATGTATCACATTTGCGAATCGGTAATAGCGATTTCTTAAAAATCGCAAATGCTATTACCGAATCGCAAATTGCGATACCGGCCCCATTCGCAGCTATGGGCCTGTTGGCCCATAGCTGCGAATTTTTTGCATTTCCAAAATTTCTATTTCTGAACCAGAAATCGCAATTTTGGAAATGCAAAAGACCAGGGTGCTGGGGGCCTAAGGCCCCCTCTCCTGCACCCCAAAATCATTTTTTTCAACATGTAAGGTACACACATGCCAAAAGGGCATGTGTGCTTCACATGTTAAATTTAAAAATGCAGTTTTACTGCATTTTTTAATTTTGCACCAGGTTACCACCTGGTTGCATATCATGGTATTTTGCAAGTGCAAAATGCCATTTTTGGAAAAATCGCAATTCGCGATTTTTTCCAGGATAGCCTTGCGACCTGGAAATTGCGAATCGCAAATTGAGACTTTCAATTTCCAGGTCGCAACGCAAGAAATCGCAATTTTAGCTATTTCTTATTTATGGTCTGCGAATGCATTTTATGCATCGCAGACCATTGTTTTGCACTCGCAAACGGCCGAATTTACTGATTCGCTCCGTTTGTGAGTGCAAAACGTTTTAATACATCTGACCCTTAGTTCCACAGGTCTGCCACATCTCAATGACAGTAAGGGGCTGCCTTGCATCTGCTCCATCAATGGCACATTACTCAGTAACCTGCGCCAACAAATGCATCCTTGGACCACAGAGCAAGTGTGTCTGTTTTGAGGCATATGTCTATGCCCATGTTCTTACCCTCCCTGGACAAATAATGGTATACCATGCCAACAATGGCTGGCCACACACTACTGCCAATACATCCATGATTTCACAGTCAATGTGCAGGTAGGTACAACTATTTTCAAACGAGTAAACTCCCATAGCATTATTGATCGTGTGTGTGCCTTGTGATTGCACACATGTATTACTTCCTTCACACAAGGATGTATTACAGTATTTCTCAACAATTTGGAATGCACACCCAACCTCTGGGCAGTTGTTTATCAGTTTGCTGTGACAATGAGGTAGATGTCTACAACATCTGGGGCAGGCTCAAATGCTATGGGTGTCACAATGGGATAGCCACTGCAACAACCATCACATGCCCCTCGGATGCAGTACACAGTGTCATGCAGTTCCATATGGTCATGGAGGTGTAGAGCTAACAAACACCTGCATGACAATGTCATGTATAAATGGTGCAGTGAAAAGCACCACAGAAGTGTCAGCAACAGTGATGGTTTGTAGGTGCGTGGGTCTACATTACCTGAGACTATGGACTTATTTTGACCCTGGTGGTCTTTTGACTGCCAGGATTAATGTGGCGGTACAACTGCCAACAGGCTGGAGGTGTGTACCGCCACATTATGAGTGTGGCGGATTGGCTGCAGCAACCTGTCACATCTCCACTCATACCGCCATGGCGGTATGAACCGCCGGGCCGCAGATGGCATTCTCCGGCTCACCGGTGCACACATGACCGCCAGCGGTATAATGAGCCTGCCTACCACCATGCTTTCTGCGGCGGTACCACTGCCACGGAAACCATGGCGGTAGGGCTACCAGTGACAGGGAATTCCTTCCCTGTCACTGGTAGAAGGTTCCCCCACCCCCCTGCAATCACCTAACCCCACCGCCACACCAGTCCACCCCCCACCCCACCCCCCTAGAATCACAGCACCCCCCAACTCACCCACTACACCACCCCCCACCTCCCAATATCGAGGGGGCCACTCACCTGAAGACCAGAATGTCTACAGGGGCAATGGTATGTCCCTGACCTCCTGGAACACCTCTTGGCACTTCCTGGTGGACACAGAAACCCCGGCAGGTGTCCCAAAAGGAAAGGGGGAGTTAAAGAGAAAGAGACAAAACACTGCCACGTCTTGCCAGTCCAGTCAGGCACCCTGTATCTTCGGTGGGGCAGGTTGTTGTTGACAGAGTGATAGTAGAGTTAGTGCACTCAACTTCCTTGAAACTGAATCTCTCTTTTTGATATGGGCACGGGAGCGGTAGAAGAACACCGGGATGCTTCAGCACTTTTCTTGGATAATAATAACTGTTGGCACAATTACTAACCCTGCATTACCAAAAACCCAAACTGAGTACCATAACAATAAGTACTGCAACACTAGGGCTGGCTTCACAGAGATTCACAGAGATTCACTGTTGCACAACTACAATTAGAACTGTGGTTGCACTTATCATGCACAAGAAGGACAAACATGACATTAATTATATCACATATAACTTTCCTGCATGCATAGGGTTAGACTAAAAGGAACAAAAACAATCCAAGAAATACAAATGTCCACTCTGGGTTTAAACAGTTAGGGTGGCACAGTTTGAATTGGTTTCACTGTGTGTGTGAAAAACCCTTCAAAAGCAAATTCCTCAAACCTGAAACATAGGCATGAATGACACAATTTTAATCCAAGAGTTATGCTATTAGAGAAAGAAAAGTCACGTAAATGTTCTTTCAAAATTGAACTTTTACTTTTTGGAGTACTTGAGCTCAAGCAGATTTTCTGAAGCACATTTAGGCAAGTAACTACATTAATAATGTAAAATGTTCAGAAATGCATTTGTCTCTTCAAGATAAGCACTCTGCCAAAATACGAGGTCTGAAATACACCAGCTGTACTAGGAAAGCGCAGCGCTTAAAGAACAAACTCCCTGGAGAATGCTAGTCACTTAGCTGCAGTCTTTTCCGGAGTGCTGGAGGAATGCCTGATGTCAGCTGGTACAGGAACGAAGAAAATAATTTCTTCAAAAGTCCTGAATACGAGGATGACAGCAGGGGCTTGACTGCCAAATTAGATGCTGAGATCAGGAAGCAAAACAAAGCCAAGCAGGGAGGCATGCTTCACTCTGCTATTTATAGCCAATCAGGATAGCAGTTGAGTTTCCACATGTGGATGAGTCACCACACCCAATTAGAAGCACATGACTACACCACACCGAATTAGAAGCACATGTCTACACCTGCTCACATTAGCAAACAAGCATTGGTAAGACAAGCATTCATAAAACCAATTGTGTAACAGCAGATTATGAGGGTCATTCTGACCCTGGCGGCCGGTGGCCACCAGGGCCACCGACCACGGGAGCACCGCCGACAGGCTGGCGGTGCTCCAATGAGCATTCTGACCGCGGCGGTTCAGCCGCGGTCAGAAGCGGAAAGTCAGCGGTCTCCCGCTGACTTTCCGCTGCTCATTGGAATCCTCCATGGCTGCGGAGCGCGCTCCGCAGCCATGAGGATTCTGACCCCCCCTACCGCCATCCAGTTCATGGCGGGAAAGCCGCCATGAACAGGATGGCGGTAGGGGGGGTCGCGGGGCCCCTGGGGGCCCCTGCCGTGCCCATGCCAATGGCATGGGCACGGCAGGGGCCCCCGTAAGAGGGCCCCAAAATGTATTTCACTGTCTGCCTTGCAGACAGTGAAATACGCGACGGGTGCAGTAGCACCCGTCGCACCTTCCCACTCCGCCGGCTCGATTACGAGCCGGCATCCTCGTGGGAAGGTCGTTTTCCCCTGGGCTGGCGGGCGGTTTAACTGGAACCGCCCGCCAGCCCAGGGGAAAACTCATAATACCCGCCGCGGTCTTTTGACCGCAGCGCGGTAATTTGGAGGGCGGGATCCTGGCGGGCGGCCTCCGCCGCCCGCCAGGGTCATAATGAGGCCCTATGTTTACTTAGAAACATGAAGGTTTAACCAAGAACAGAGATATGATTTAACCCTAATCCCTGGGAATGCTGACAGATAACGCAGGAGGCACCTTGGGGATTCCTGACACCCACCCCCTAGAATCACTGCAACCCCCAACTCCCCAACCCCCACCCCCCTCCTTGCAATCATACGCACACACCAACATGCACCACGCAAACACCCATGCACCACCACTTCCATACATGCACTCACATTAATCCATACACTCATTCACTCACACATACTCACACACATACACACTGACATGCAGACACGCACTCACTGCAACATACATTCACGTATTCGCTCACATGCATAAAAGCACGCATATACCACAACACTCACAGACTCATCCACACACGCACACACACATTCAAACACAAAGGCAGACACCACACACAACTCCCCCTCCCCTGTTGGATGCCCGACTTACCTTGTACGGTGAGGTGGTTGTCAAGCAGGGAACGGGAAGGGGCGCTGCTGCCGCTGGCAGCACCCCACCAGCAGGACACCACCAGGCCATAATACATCTGGCGCCGTCCTTCTGGTGAGGCGGTGCAGGTGGTGGCGGAGCAGGTGGTAGCACCGCCCAGGCGCATCATCGCCAGCATGGCTACTGCCAGGTTTCTGCCTTAATTGTGGCAAAAATGTGGTAGTGTCCATATTATGGCAGGCGGTCTTCTGGCGCTCGTGGCATTGACGGTCTTGGGAAAAGACCACTGATGTCATAATGAGGGCCTATGTGTGATTAACTGATCATAAATATTTGGCAGTTGCTCTGATCTGCCACTAGGATGACCTGCTCACTCAGCCTAACAAGTTCATAGTGGACAATGTCGTCCATTAATTGATATGTACAAATTACACTAAGCAATGCTTTCCATTCATGTCTTGCAGACGGACCTCCGCCCTACAACGTTGGTGAGATGGCCCGATTTGAAGACCCCAATGCAGCCAGTAAGTGTCATCTTGTGTGTCATGTGTACCAATCCAGGGTTTAGTGTGATCAGTCTGAAGTGTGGAATGCTATGAATAATGGTTTTACCTGACGAATGATATGATATCTTTGGAGTCTGGATGGTGACATCATGTCTGTATGACTGCTGTGCAATAAGAATGGCTTACTTGTACCACAGGGGGCAATGTGTTCTGGCATAGAATTGTGTGTGTTAGGAATTTGAATGGCTGGCCACCTATTCATTGATGTCTACCATGATAGGTATCAGGGCAGCTTTTTATGTGCACAGCATGTCTGTTGACAACCACTTTGTCACAGCACTATTGACAGCACTGTGTGCCACACATAGTTTACAGTTACTCACAAAACGTTACTGAAGTGGGTTATATCTTCAGAGGTCTCTAGAGGGCTTATGTAGGAGACACATTCACCCACAGGGGCCTCACTACCATTCAGATGTATGTATTGAGGCTGTATTACTGCAAGGACCCGTACTGGGCTAGACAAGAGTCAGTTGTGTACACAATTTGTAGACAACTCAGTTCCAGATGGTTGTGGGAAAAGTCTATGACTTTTCCCATGCCAGATCTCAGCAGTTTTCACAACATGATCCTGTCACCATTATATTGTTGAGTGATGTAGGACATATCACATATGCATAGGATGTGAATGCTGTGTGTGTACCTGGTACTTTGATGATGTGTGACATGCATGTGCAAATGATGTACAATGTATCAGGATGCTGTTGCAGCACCCAGTGCAGTGCCAAACTTACTGTGGGCCTAATGGCACCCATATATCCAACATGTGTGTGCTGTTTGACACATGTAGCACAACACAGCAGAGGGTAGAGGGCTTTAGTTTTTTAATGTGTAGACAATTTTGATGTGCAGGTCAGGCTTTGGCCAAATTTTCTGGGGACATTGCATCAGTTGTACATGTGACCACATCATGGGCAATGGTATGCCCCCTTGTAACTTATGCTCAGGCCAGGTCTTACCCCAGGACACATGAACCATGTTTTACCAAAACTTGGAATAGCCAGTGGAAAGTTTCCAGACCCCCTATCACATGGACCCCACCTTGCATCCATGATGGCTGGGCAAGTCTTGATATTTCACCAGGGGTGTTGAGGTGGTAGATTTCATGCACAGCCTCCTTTATGCACAGGGACACAGGAAATCCAGACTTGATGCTCACAAGTTTGATGACACAAATGTTGATAATGGACAATTTAGTCCACTCACCTCTGGGCCCTGATGGTTAACAATGGATAGCCGTCATCCCATTCACATGTACATGGTACCGTAGATGGCTGGTAGGAAATAGTCATAGATGAGGATTAAGTCATTGTTGAGGGATGTGTGGTGAACTGTATGTGCTATCTGCAGTTCCAATGTGTTAGAAATGGGGTTTAGGTTGGCTAGGGAATGCACCTAAGCCAGGCAGAACCCACCCTCTCTAGTCAGGGCAAGGGAGTTACACGTCTAAGATAACCTCACCCTGTGGTAGCTTGGCACAAGCAGTCAGGCCTATCCCAGAGGCAATGTGTATAGCGTTTGTACAGCAAACAGAACATATGTGATGCACTATTCACACCACAAAGGAAACACAACACCAAGTTACATAAAAATAAACTGCATCTTACACAACATATTTATTAGACCAAACACAACATGCCAGTAATATCCTGCGACCCAAGCAGTTGTCAGAATGTTACACAATAGTTACTGTGCAGAAGCAGTAGTAGTCACACATAACACACAAGTTACATATCATTCTACAACATAAGCACTAGTCAGGAATCACATTACTAAATGAATGCCCTTGTCATAGGAATATCATAAATGTCCATTTCTGGAATATTATAAAACATATGGCAAGTGATGAAAACATATCAACAGGGAATGCCCATAAAAGGAACATTAGCAAGCACAAGTCACCGTGGCGGATAGTGGGTGTCGAACCACCATTGGCAGTATGGGACACAACAGCAAGAAATGTACACATTAACAAGTTTGAAACCCACACACCTGACACACATCCACAACACTATAAAACACTCACATACACACCCCAAAAATCCTTTGCAACACCAATTGCATGGCAGGTATTCAGAACACTACACGCATACACTGTACACAACATAACAAAAGTCACACACACATATACACAAAAGCACCCTCACCAATACACCCAGAACAAAACACCCATAACACACACCATGGCACCCCCTAAGTACCCACGCTTCACAGATAGGGAGCTAGGGACCATGGTGGATGAAATACTGAAGGTCGAGCCACAAATCTTCGGGGCATAGGTCCAGCACACACCCATCGCCAGGAAGATAGAGTTATGGCAGACGATTGTAAACAAGGTCAATGCAGTGGGAAACCATCCACGCACAAGGGATGACATCCGCAAGAGATAGAACGACTTGCGTGGGAAGGTGAGGTCTATGGCATCCAGGTACAACATTACGGTACAGAAGACTGTGGGAGGACCCCCACCTGCACCCCTGACTACACCGACTGGGAGGAGAAGGGATTGGCTATCCTATACCCGGAGGGCCTCACTGGACTCACTGGAGGACTGGACTCGGGTAAGTCGACAACAATTACTTCATATCCACCACACCTATAATGCATGTACCACCCCACCCCTCCAACTACTACCAGGACCGCCACCCTACCCAGGCCACAATACCTACATCCAGTCACCCTGCATGCCCATAAGTCCACTAACAGGCCCACATCCCTCCCCCTGTGCACAGTCACCTACCCCTGCAAGGGATCACAGTGGCACTACTGCACTCACAATGCACCTCCACATCCCATGCAAAATGAAAGGATAATCCCCCAAAAAGTCCCTGCATGGCCCGACAGGGGAATAAACAACAGAAAATAGGGCAGGGCTGTGCATCCTTATCCATTTCTGTACATGTTACATACATGTTCACTCCCCCTCACAGGCGCCACCACCCATGCCACCCGGATGGAAAGGCCAAGGAGTGTCAGCACCCCACACAAAGACAGAGGCCCACTCAGGAGACTGGAGAGGGATGTAGGGACAGTGAGAATTACCCTGGCCAATCACACAGTCCTGGACTGTCTCCCTCCAGCAGCCCCACCCAAGATACCACTGACACCCCTACCACCCAGCCACCAACATCAGCTCAGGCCAAACGACCCCACACCAGTGTCTCCAGGCCACAGACTGGCAGACCACATGTACAGAGGCCAGAGTCACCACCAACTAACAGGCAGGATGATGATGGCCCCAGTGCAAGTGGAACTGCAAGACCCGTGCAGGGGACAAAGGCACAGGGGGCTAGGCCCAGTGGGAGGGCATCAGTGGCCCAGGGTGGAGGCCAATGGATAGATGCTGCAGCCCAGGAGGTGATCTCTGAGGTCCTTGAAGCATACCACCATACCCAAGAAAGGATGGGCCAGATCCTGGCCACCTTGGAGCAGAATCAAAGGCTGCAGAAAGCACAACACCAAGAGACCATGGAGCAGTGGAAATCACTCAATGTCACCATGGCCACCATTGCAGGGGTGCTGCAGCACCACTAACCAAGCCAGCCTGAGACCCCCACAAATCTGGAAGCCCCTACCACTGCCCAGTGCACAGACCTGCCCTCTACATCTGCAGCAGCAACTGCACTGGTGTCACTGGTAGAGGACACACAGGAGACGAGCACCCCTACCCCTGCAGCCCAGAACCAGTCATTAAAATTTTCCCTGAGGCCCAGATATGGCAATGCAACACCTGCCAAGACCAGGGCCCCCACTAAGAAGTGACTTTGACCTGAACTGTCTCCCAAGTCTGCCATTGTGCTACCATCCTGACCCGCTATAGCAACATACCAACTTGCAAGGAACATATGCACCAATGCCCACTGCCACCAATCGCTGAGCCTATATACCTGGTATGGACATGCCCCATGAGCCCACCCCCTATCACTGTGCAGCGCACCTATGAAATTGTGACACGTAATAAAACACATTTACACCAATTGGTATGTGCACTGTCATTATGAACATTCAAGTGTAAGTGTGAATGCATTAGCCAATCAATTTCATAATCAGACCTTTATTGCAGGAATGGTACCCCACACACAACAGTGTCTGGAGTAACTCACAATGTACACCATGGTTGTCTACATGGCACATGCCACCTCAGTCTTCATGTAACAGTGTCAATGACTACAGATACCACATCCCCAACTAAATGAGTCAGACAAACATTATGCACTGCAGACAACAGCATCAGTGAACAGTACCTCATTGTCAATGGAAGTATAGGTGAATCAGCTGGTTCCTGGAGTGGACATCTTCCCTCTCTTTATCCTCACCATCACTCTCATCCCCTTTCAGAGGTAGCAGGTCTGGATGTACAGCGCCCTCTTCCTCTTGTAGGGGGATAGCTCTCCTCACAGCCAAGTTGGGCAGCATGCAGCAGGCCACCACTATTCTACACACCTTTTCAGGGCCATAGTATAGGGATTCCCCAGAGAGAAGGTGGCAACGAAATCTAGCCTTCAGGAGACCTATATTGCGCTCAATCACCCTCCTAGTACGTCCATGGGCCTCATTATAATTCCTCTCTGCATCTGTCCTGGGATTCCTTACTGGTGTCAGGAGCCATTGCAAATTGGGGTAGCCAGAATCACCTGAAAAAGTGGGTGAAAGAGGACTATTAAAAAAACTGCCATCACTTGCATACTGCCTGGCTGTCGGCTAAGTACTGATCCAGTGTCATACACACTCACCTATGAGCCAACCTCTGTCCTCTTGTAGTTGTTCCATCATGTGTGTCACACTGCTGTTCCTCAGGACAAAGGAATCATGCACTGATCCTGGAAACCGGTCATTCACATGTGATATGTACTGGTCAGCAGTACACACCAATTGTATATTCTTTGAGTGGAAGTTCTTTCTGTTCCTGTTTACCTGTTCGTTCACTCTTGGGGGATGGGAGCTATGTGGGTTCCATCAATGGCACCTATCACATGGGGAATGTTAACAAAGGCATAAAATTCAGTCTTGATGGCAAGGAGTTCAGCCCTTTGAGGAAACTGGACATTTGTCTGCAGGTGTTGGACAAATGCATCCAGGAATTTGGACAGGATGAGGCTGTGAGAACTCTGCACCTATGCCCACTGTCACCTGAAATGAGCCCATAGCCAAAAAATGGAGTACAGAGAGCACTTGCACTTCAGTAGGGATTGGATGCTGATTCCTATTAGCTGGCCTCAGTACAGGATCCAGTAAAGCACATAGGTCCTGGATTGTTGTACGATTGAGTCTGTAGGTGACAATGATGTGATGTTCCACCATGGTATCCAAATCAACAAGAGGTCTGTACACAGATGGGGCCCTCCCTCGCCACATGGGTCTGTACCTATGGGGAGGAAAAAACACATATGAGGGAGACACTTACATATGCAAAACGTGTTGTGAATGAATAACTGGTGTACAATACGTAGGTTACACACACAAGCGATGTATGATATACAACTTTAGGGACATGTATGCAGTGATAACTCTGGTCTGATGTGAGGAACAGACACTCATGTGGGCAGGCAACTAAGGGCTGGTATTTGAAGGCCCTGAATGGGGTCCCTAAACTGGAAATATGTACTTGGTGCTAGCAAAATGGCAGCCTCCTGCCATCCAGATCTGAAGGAGTGGAAGTGACATCATTCCACTGGCAGTAGTTGTCATGGCGGAAGGCGGTATTCACCGCTGTGCAACCATTAATTGGTTTACATGGTTGTCAATTCGGGAAACTGAGCCTATCATGATCGGCACCGGCGGTGATGGTGCACACCGCTGAGGAGCGTACGCCATGTCGTCACCCCAATTTCACTTGACTCCCGAATCCCGTACATGCAAGTACTCCACTGAGTGTGCTGCTGTGTCCTGACTCTGGTTACTCCAACGGCACAAATCACAGGGGAAAGGGCCCTGGCCTTCACCACGGAGGAGCTGGAGAAGCTGGTGGACGGGGTACTATCCCTGTATGCCAAGTTATATGGGCGACCAGAGGAGCAGGTGAGTTGGCGGTTGTCTTGAATGGATGTGTGTGATGGTGGCGGATGCCTGTGTGCATGTGTGCACGATTTGTAACTACACAGGCGTAGATTGTGTGGCAAGTACTGTTAGTGACTTGGTAAAATGATCCTGTGAAGTTTCCGTCCCATAGGGGACGACATGTCTGCTGTATCAGATGGGCATATCCTGACGTCTGTTTTTCTTCTCTGTCTCTGTCGCTCCCATAAGAAGAGGGGACTCTGGCAAGCCATTGCCAACGAGGTGTGGACCCTGGGGGTCTACAACCGCCGGAGCACCCACTACAGGAAGCGGTGGGAGGACCTGCAGCGCTGGGCCATGAAGACCTGTGAGGTCCAGCTGGGGAAGGCCTCCCAACGAGGAAGGGGTGCCCGTCGGAGCCTGACCCCCCTAATGTCATGCATTCTGGCGGTGGTATTTCCGAATTTGGATGGGCACTTGAAGGCAGCACAGCAGCCGCAAGGGGGTGAGTACCAACACTGTTTAATACCACTTTGATGGATGTGTTTGGGTGCTGTGGTATGTATGCTGTCTAGTGCCAGACACTCTGACAGGTGTGTCCCAGCAAGTCTGCACCTTATGGGCACTGAAATGGTGTGGAGGCAGGTGTCAACTGTCACAATAGACCCTTGGGTGTTGAACTACCTGTACTGTAGGATTCTTTGTGGGCCCATGGTCTAGTGGGTGATTTGGCTAGCCATGGTCCCCCATGTGTGTAGTCCACACAGTTCATTAGGTCCGTATTTCATGTGGGAATTGAGTAATATTCTGGGGCAGTGGCCACTAGTCAGGGGCATGGTCATGACTATTGTTGTAGGTGCTGCATGTTGGTGTGTAAGCTGGATGGGAGTGTGTGTGCACCAAGTATGTACATCCATTCTCTCATGTTTTGTCTCCCCACCCCTGTCCTCTTGTGTTCTTGGTGTACATCAGCATCATCTGGTGAGGGAGCAGTGGCAATGGTGAGTGGGGATGTAGCAGCCCACGGTTCCAAGGAGGCACAGTTGGTGGAGCCCAAGGGGACCAGTGGGTTGGAGGGCGAGGGGAGTACCACGGGAGAGGCAACTACCACTTGTGGTAGTGACTCTGATACCTCCTCTGATGGCAGCTACCTGGTGGTGGTGGACCCTAGTGGGCCCACCCATTCTTTGTCATCTTCCACCACCCCCATACCATCACCGCCCTCCCAGTTGCTCCCCACCCAGTTGCCTGTGTCCGCTCACCCACAATGGTTGGTGTCTCCTTTGCCCCAGGCTCCTCATCCCCTGCCCCAGTCAGCCCTGCTGCCCTCACGGAGGAGGCTATTGACCTCCTGAGGACCATCTCTGTAGGGCAGACAACCATTGTGAATGCCATCGAGGGGCTAGCATCCCAGATGCAGCAATGCAATGCATACCTGGAAGGCATTCACGGTGCCATGTCTGGCCTACAGAGATCTTTTCAGGCTCTGGCCTCTTCTTCGACGGCAGCCAGTGTCCCTGGTCTTTCAGTCCCCCCTCCAACCACCTCTACCCCTTCCAGCATCCCACTCCCTTCACCCACCCAAAACACACGTTCAGACAGCCATGCATACACTTCAACACACAAGAAGCACACAGAGAAACACAAGGACCACACTTCCCACCACAGGCATACACCCCCCCAAAATACAAAGGCACACATGACAACATCCACTTCCCCCAGTGTGTCCCCTCAACATGCACACCCACATGCACTGCACCCTCAGTCACTGCTGCTGGCCCAATTCTTGCAGTCACCACAACATCTGACATCTAGTCATCTATCCCAGACACCACACCTGCACTCACCACAACTACATTGACTGACACATGCTGCACACTCACCAGACCTGCAGACACCCAAACAACATTCATTTACACTGGCAGCCTGTCTTGTCCCACTGTGTCCACCTCCCCGTCCTCCCAAGACACTCAAATGTTCCCAAACATCATCACACATCAGCATACTGTACAGGCACCTGCATCCACGTCCAGCACACCTACACCTGTTACAAGCACTCCCTCTACCTCCACTCCCACACTTTCCTCCATATCCACCCCAACTGCCCCTAAGAAACTGTTCCTCTCCTTTGTTCACCTGTTTGTACTCACTGGCCCACCCCGTCTCATCTCTAAACATTCCCATCTCCTTGCCTTGTCCACTCCTTCCTTGTCCAAGTCTACCCCAGTCCGCTCTTCTCATTCCCGTGCCCCTTCCCCAGAGAGGAAGAAGCCCCATGCTGCCCCAGGTCCCTCTGCCCCCCCCCCCGGTCCAAGCCCACTCCCCCACTTTCCAAGGGCAAACAAACCCAAACCCCCTCCACCTCCCACACGTAAGCCCAAGCCTCCCTTTTCAGGCGTAAGTCCCCACGCCCGCCACCTCCTGCCCTTGTTCCCTGAGTTGCCAGGCTGCCCCATTGATGTTCCTTTACAGTGGAATACCCTGTGCACATGTGGGAGTCAAGTCCAGAGCAGTTGGGCCCTTAAGGGTATTTATCATGGACTGGCCAATGGCCCTATTTGGACTTTGCAATTTTACTTTAGCATTACAGTTTGTGTGCCCAGTGGTGCTGTTGGCATAATATAGAGACGTTGTTCATAGTTTCATTGTGGAGGTGTGGTGTGCACATGTGTGTACTTTTGGCAGGTTTTATTTGCCTTGTATTGGGCAAGTACCTCTTATTCTGGTGTGTATGGCATATGTTGGTGTGAGGGTTTGGGAGTGCGTTGCAGGGTGGGTGGGGTGATTGTGTAACTGTGCCCTTTGTTCCCATGTGTACTAGGTTGCGGTACTTACCGTTGTCGTCTTCGTCTGCGGTCACAGTCGTGGAGGTATATTGCAAGGAGCTGGACTGGCATTATTTGCAACTCTCTCTCCATGTCTACCCCGGCGTTTTGTGTGTGCCTACGGTAAGTGTTTCCTTTTATTTGGTTTGTTTCCCGGCCCAGAACTGATGGCAGTCTTGTGCTTCATTATTCGTTGGGCGGGTGAAGCCTTTCCTGTGGGCGGCCTCTTCTGTCGTGGTTGGCACTCCAATGATGGCGGTGTGTGGTTGGCCGCTGGCTGTTTCTCATGTGCTTAATTATTTGGTGGTCCGGACCACCAGCCTGTTGGCGGTAGTTACCTCCACCACTGGCAGAGCGGTGATTGCCACCATGTTCATAATGAGGGCCTATATGTCCTTATAAAGAGTACCTGTTTAATGATGTAACAGCACCTCTAATGCCAAGAAGTTACATAAAAAGGGGCCCTCTGCTCTCCACTGTGCAAAATGGAGGCCTCGCAATAATTTTTGGGGGGAGGCACGCGCCCCCTCTAGTTTTTATATTGGGCCCCTCCTGGGGCCCATGATCTCTGTGGGCCCCCTAGGCCGCAACTGGCCCTTTAGAGGGGTGGGCAAGCCAGCACAACACTATGGGGCACAGTGGGGGCCTCATCTGACTCTCGCGGGGCCCCAAAACAACAAGTAAGGCCCTCGCGGTGGAGGGTGCCTCCGGCGAGGCTTCCACCCCACCCGCATCCTCTTAGGCTTGGGCAGGGGGAGCCTCCAATGAGGCTTCCTTCCCGTCTGCCCATCTTCAGGACACCAGCGAGGGGCTCTGGTGGGGCGGGGAGCCTCCAATGAGGCTTCCTTCCCCGCCCAACTCTGAGAACAATAGCAGAGCAGCCCACCCTGGCTGTGGCAGTGATCCTTGAAATCGGAAAGCGCTTTCAAGAAAACTCAAGAAAATAAAAAAAAATGAACTTTTACTGTTGTACATGGTTACAGACTGGGTTTTAGATGGGTAGTATTAGGTTAGTGTAGGGCGGGCATAGGTTAGTTTAAGTATAGTGGGGGGGTTCTTTACTTTTATATTCCTGGGGGTTGGCTGGGGGATTATGTTGGGTATTTGTGCATAAAAAAATACCAAAGAAATATGTATTTGTTTAAGCCGTAGTTTAGGTTACTACAGGTGTAGCCATAGTTTATGTTGTCCTACTTGTATCATGTCTCTTAAGGGGTTTTGGGGGGGGGCAATGTTTAAAGTGTGGTGTTACATGTGTAAGATAAGTTTAGAATAGGTTTGATAGGTTTAGTTGTAGTTAAATTAAGTTAAGTTAGTATAAGTTAATGTAGTTTAGAGTAGGTATGGCTTTTCAATAAATCCTGTTTTCCTTAGACTCATTTTTTGTAAGTTAATTGTCTGGGGGTTCTCATGAGTGTACTAGCCAAGCTGGAGGAATGGCCTAGGGTATGCTTACTGTCTTGATTTACAAGGATTACCATGTGCATCCCCTATGACCAAGGAACTGTCAGATTGGCTGCTACATACTTTCAACTAGTCCATACATTTGCCATCCAGTGTTCCAGCCATTCGCAATGTGTATGTACACTTTATCTTGGACAGGTAAGTATGGTACTTCACCTGTCATTAGTGGGGTCCTGCAATTTCATTGTTGACAAATGTGGCACATCTGACAACTGGAAAATTTGGAACCGTATCACTGATAAGGTTAGCTTTTCCTGTACTACACAAATAATGTGTACTGGTACTCCATCTCAGTAAATTACCATTGACTTGGTTCAGAGCCATACATGCCGTATATCAACTTCAAAGGATATCTGTTCAATATTTATATAGAATACTCAATAAGTTGGTTGTAGTCGACAACACCAACATTCACTTTTCTCATGTTAGGATCCTAGTGTGTGGCTTTGTGCCTGACAGTCATGCACTTATGTACTGAAATTCTGTACACATTGAAATGGATTGACACAATGCAATCTTTTAGCTGAGTAGATGGATCACAGTAAATGTAGAAATGATACATGTATATATGGTGTTTTATTTACAGTTGCAAGTGTATTTGTGAATTCTATACAATGACCAGTGTACGCTAACTATATGTAGCACAATCAGAGTCCAGGGTTGAGAGACATGCCATGAGACATGGTTAGGAGCAGTGTGTATTAATGAGGAGATAAAAAGTTGCCAATTGGTACGAAAGATACAATGACAGTACATAGCAAACAAATCAACAGTGGTTGGGTAAATAGGGCACATTTCCTACTGTCACAACATTGGCATGATCTTAAGCCCAGACATAAGGAGAAACTGTCCATGTAGCACAGGCTGGTGCTATCGGGCACTTTTCCTTGTGAATGTGATTCCTTTCACATTTTCATCCTCTGATGTGTGTGGTGCCTCCTGTGCCATGGCTGATGCTGTTGTAGAGGTAGAGGGACATACACACACTTCAGGGGATAGAGATGTGGAGTCAGAGGTCATGGCAGCTGCTATTTGTGGCGACACATAAGGCATCACTGCAGCAAGGAGGAACTGGTGATTTTTCAACTTCGCAGCAACATCACAGTGGTAGAAAGCCATGTTTTCACTGAGGAAGCCCACATTGTGCTGTATGGACTCCAGGGTATTATGCATAGCCCCCAGCCTGTTGTCTGTAATGCTGCTGCCAGTTTGAGAGGGCAATTGTTGTAGCCTCTGCTTCATGACAACAGTTATGTCTAACAGAGACAGCTGGAGTCCACGTAGCAGGGAGTGGGTGCCTCTGATGGCAGCTGAGTTGTCGTTATTTGGACTGAGGCATGTCCGCACTCCCTATAGGTTGCCTGCCATGGTCTGCATCCCCACTCACACCTGCTTGGCCAGCTCCCGCTGGACTCCTACCACTGACCTCTGAAAGCTGATCTCTGGGTCCTTGGCGTCCAAGGCTGTGTGAGTAGTGGCTGGTGGCATGTGTTGGTAGCTGGGTGGTTCATGTGGAGACCCCGCAATGCTGTGTGTCCTCCCTATGACTGGAGGTGGTGTCTGGAGTGATCCTAGGTCATCCTGGAATGTCTGTTCATTGATGGGTGGCAGCTGTTCATCCATGTCATCTGCAAAATCCAAGACAGGCAGGTCGGCAGGAGGTAAGCCATCATCCTCTGCAATGAGTTAGTGGAAAATCAATATTAGATTGTTTTGGCTGTTGACAAGGGACATCATTTATTTGCCACTGGAGGCTAAGTGACTTGTTACTGACCCAAGATTGTAGTTCTACTTATGTGTAGCATTATGCATCACACATGGGTCAAACTCACTAGGTATTTTGGGGCATATGTAGGTGCCCCAACTGCCACCTGAGTGTCACTTTTGGTGGCACAATGCCCTGTGTTGTATTACAAAGGTGGCATAAAGGCACATTTTGTGCCTTAACATCACCTTGTATATATGGCCCCTTCACACGCAGTACTTTGTGTGTAAGATGTGTGCAATGGGTGTTGCTGTGGCTGTGCCACAGCAACACCCGTTGTGTTTTGACACTGCCTCAGATTTATGATTTTTTGTTAAACCGGAAGCTGTGCCAAAATCTAATGCCAGCCCAGGGATGGGGTTGGCAAGGCAAAATCTAGGACTAATGCTTACTTTTTTACTAGATGTTTTGCTTTTTCTGTGTGTGCTGTATTCTGCAGAACACATAGTAAGAGCAAATCACCCTTTAAGTTTGTTGTTGTGCCACAGGTTTCAAGCTTTAGGACAGATTTTTCTCATGTGGCATGGCTCAGGGAAGCTGCAATATGTGTTGCACTACACTGCACCAGTTTAAATATGCAGGGATGTGCCATGTTTGCTTGTATAAGGTACAGACCTACAATTACCCCTGCACCTGCACAAATTTGTTCTCCCTGCAACAACACAGGCATTATTGCAGCATGATGAAGGGGTGTCTGCCTTGAAGGGATGATTTGTTCATGTGGAGGGAGGTGTCCTTTCCTGAACATGTTCAAGATATATTTGCTAAGATGCTATTTCAATGTTGCTGCAAGATGCAGCACACATGAGTAAAGGCAATGTGACAAGGAGGAAGGGAAGCATTTTGGCCACAAACACCACCCTGACACCACCCCTGGGGTGGTATTGACTTTCGTCCTAGTCTCTGATGTCTACGTTGTGTTGGTACAGGGAATTTGAGGATTTGCAGTGGGTGTTGTAATGGCACAGCCACACTATTTCCACGTGACTCTCAGGCAATCTGCTGCATATTCACAAGGGGAATATAGCCATAGTGAGTGGCCTATGTTGTCATTGTGTATATGTTAAAGTGCATAGCAAAACCAAAGCATCAGTACATGTGTGGCTTGGGTGGGGATGGGGCGTCTTGATTCGGGGCCTATGTGCCCCAATGCAACCATTTAGCGTGCATTGAGTGTGTCCTGTGTGCCTCCCCCTTCTGCCATTTGTGGAATTCCAGATATGCCCCCCTGCAACTTACCCTGCATTTGTGGTGGTTCTTGGTAGTTTGCGTTGTCCTGCGATTCCAGTAACCGTCTCCTCCTGGATGACTGCTGCAACCATCTCCTCCAGCTCATCCAGGTCCTCCTGTGCTGCAGGATTTCCACCTCCAGTCTGCAGTGCTGCCTTTTGGTTCCTGGCGAGTTTCCCATTAGTCCTTCTCTTGCTATCGTGCCAGCGCTTCTTACACTCGGTGACAATCCTCTTCACTTCTGCAACGCTGTTGACTTTGTCTACTATTTGTTGCCATATTGTGTCTCTCCTACCAACTGCCAATTTGGAGGTGAAGAAGAGCTTGTGTTGGTGCTCTGTCACCTCTCTGACAGGGGATCTCCTGCTCCTTCTCTCTAAAGCAACACTTGCCCTTTCTCTTCTCCTTCTCCTGGGACTTTTATGGACCCTCTTGGCTGGTAGTTGAGTGACTCGGGTCTCCCTGCGGTCTCTCCTGGCCTGAAAAATCCATCTTCTCTTGAAATTGCACTTTTTCCTGCTTGAACATTTTGTTTTGACGCTAATGCAATGGTTAACGTAATTTCTTTTTACGCTAACCATTCCTCCATTGTACATCATTTCTTAAATATAGCGCATGGATGGCGCTAAGTAATGACTCTAGCTCGTGCTAAAAAAAATGACGCCAACTGCATTAGCACAGTTGTGCATCATTTTTCATAAATATGCCCCTAAGTGATTTGCCCAAAATCACAGAATGTTGAGTTGATGCAAACACTCTAACCTGGTTACCCCAGCTCCAACGTAGGCAGCTTAGGTCATTACAACACTGATGCAATACCAAATGTCCATTTTAAAAAACATGATTGATGTGATAGTGCATAGAAATTGAAAAAGTACATAACCTAACAACAATTTCCTACATGTATTGCGGTCACCAACTTACAATGTTGTATACAATTATTTATTTATTTCAACCCAGAAAACATGAAAGCTTTCTCAACATTATCAAATTCAAGGAGAAAGGTTAGTTAGAGGAAGTTTGTCTTATAACACTGGGAAAGAAGCCAAACAAGCAAAAACAAGAACAATAGGATTGTTCAAGAGGCAAAGTAGGAAAGAAAAGAGGATGAAGCAGAAGAGAAGTCAATGAAGAAAGACACAGAGGATGCAGTCAAAGAGAACATAATCTCAACAAGCAGCGGACAACTGACTGGAAATACCGTGGAAATATATTTCGCTGGTTATATATTAGTTGGAGCTGAAAAACAAGTGTAGGAATTTAGTCCCTCCTTTTGCCCAGAAAGTTATTTTACTTCCACAAGAACTTTAATAGACATTTGAACATTTATCAGAAACCTCAAACATAAAAAATCACTTCTTGATGGCAGATAACAAACAAAAACTGATAAGATTGAAATAAGCACATGTGTAATGAATTTTGCACAATTCTACTCATTAATGACACTGAGATACCAGACGCTTTAAGCACTTATTCCCTAATTTATACTTTTTGACGCAAACCTGCATTAGCGCAGGTTTGCGTCAAAACCTTTAAGGCTGGCTAGCGCCATTCCTGGATGCCAGCCAGGCGTCTTATTTAAGGAACAACGCTAGCCAGCGGTAAGGCCCAGTTAGCATCAAAATAAATAACGCTAACCGGGTGGGGGAGGTGTAGTGCAAACAGGAGGCTGTGCGTCAAAGAATGGCGCTAGTCGGGTTAGAGTAAAAAAAATGGACTCTAACCTGACTAGCGTCATTTTTTGACGCACAACCCCCATGGACATGACTCCTGTCTTAGTAAAGACAGGAGTCATGCCCCCCCTGCCCAATGGCCATGCCCAGGGGACACATCTTGCGCTGGGGCTTCCTAGCCCCCCCCCTCTGGGGCTTGGATGTCAGAGAGGTGACCGTCCTGCCGGAGCGCTACAAGCATAAGCACAACAGAGTGCTGAGGAGGTACGACATTTGTTTGTTTTGTACCCCGCACTGGCACTAGAGCTGCGAAGGAGCGGTGGGGAGAGCTTCCCCAAATGGCACAAGCAGCCTCATTGTCCCCGCATCTCCAGGGCAGTTTGGTCATGAGCAGAGTGGCAGGCAACAGAGACAGCGGCAGCAGAAGTTTTTCGGACCTCCTGAGTAGATGGTTTGGCGCCCGAGAACAGCGCCTGACGAACGCCATTCTGGTTAAGAGAAATTCAACGGAAGCAGATGGTACCCCTCCATCGAGTCTCACCACAGGCAATTCAGGCAGCTAAATTAAAGATAAGTAAAATACGGGAGGGATAAAAGAAATAATTACAGCATGATATTGCTGACATATCAAACCCTATTTTTCTGAAAAACAGTATGAACAATCTGGGAAATGGTGCTTTTTAAGGAAAAGCAGGGTGAAAGGGATGGATTGAGCAGGATTGGATAAAACTGGAAAAGTTCTGGAGAAGGAGGAAAAAGGCTGCCAGAGTTGTGCAGAACTTGGGGGAGGGCTTGAGCTCAACCAAAGGTGGGGAGACCATGATACATATGGCCAAGGGGTCATTAAGAGCTTAAGGGGAGGTGATACCTCTCAATCATACCACAATACTTTCTACAGCCTGACCAAGTAGGGAGAAGGAGGGGGAAGGGGGAGGAGAAAAAAGCAATTGTTTATTTAGCCTTCCCGCGGGCGGTTACAATTAGACGTTAGTCCTATTTATATAATGAAACGTATGACCTGTGACGCAAGTGGAAGGCCACCAATGATTGGAAAAAATGTGAAGGGTCGTAAGGTTAAGACTCTAACTCCGGCCTCAAGCAGACAAATGTCAGGTTCTGGACAATGGCTCCTAGGAGAGGTACGGAGAGATTCCGCAGCAGAACAGGATGCTCCACATGCCTTATCGCCTCTTCAATCATTCCTTGCTGGGCCTTTGAGACTTACTTTGGGAGAAGTTCATCCACAATCACCAGTTCATTCAGTACAAGTAGCAGAAGTACCAACCCACCCCCCTTAACTATTGCAATTACTTCCTCATGTAGCTCCATCACCTCTGATAGTATCCCTCATATGGCCCAGAATGGCATTTTGCAACAAAAGGAAAGGACCACTTATCCTTTGTTCTCAGTAATCAGCAATCATGCCAATCTACCACCAAAGGTAGCGGTAAAAGACAATGCTAAAGAACCAGGGCAAGCTCCGTTCCCTCTGGGAGGCAAAAGGGGAGCGCTGGCTAGTCCCATACGCACGGCCACAACCACAACCACTGCCAGCGTCATTGTAAACAATTATGGTTCTATACCTGACCTAGCATTACAAATTGCTGGAGCAGATAGAGATCTAATTCCCAGCATCCATAGCTCTAGCCGCACCTCAACATTCAAGCTTTTACATACCAGCTCAATGGAAGAGTGGATGGGACAGATTTTAGAAGAGCTATCTCAGGAGGCGGCCCACAAGGAGACTAAGGATCAGCTTAGTCAGCTGAACACTCACTTCACCCATCTCCCTACAAGATTGACTCAGGTCGAACAGAGAGTATCGGATCTTGAGGACTTGGGAAGTCAATCAGAGTCGACTATACCATGGATCCAATCAGAACTCGAAGAGCTCCAGATCAAGCTAGATGAGTTGGAAAATAGATCACAACGCTTAAATCTTAGGTTTGTAGGGATCCCGGAGGACTTGGAGGCAGTGTTTTCAGTCACCAAGATAGTTTCAGATCTCATTCCTAACTCTATTCTCCCTGATACAGCTAAGACTGATGCAGATCTTTCTATAATGCGATCACATAGCGTTCCTTTTACACGCCCCACAAACTCAAAATACCCTCGTACTATATGAATTAACATTGGGGACTTTAGGATCAGAGAACAAATCCTCTTGCAGGTGATCAAAAGGAGGAATTTTAAGTCTGGAGACTCATTCAGCTTTCGCGTGCTTTCAGATATGTCGGCCACAGCGGCTCAACGGCGACGTAAATTTGTGAGATTGGTTGATGACTTTAAAAGGCTTGGGGCACTGGCTGGGATTGTTCAATTGGCTAAACTGAAAGTTATGTGTAAGGGTCAAATGCATATTTTTCAGCGGGTTCCGGATGCAAAAGACTTTTTAGGTTCTTTGAAATGATCTATGAAGGAGAATCGGGGATGAGGAAGTTGGGGGGAGGGGATCAAGCGATGACAAGACAAGGGAAGGTAATCTGGGAAACAAGGCATGAGGAGGAAGGGGAGTAGGTAGGAAAATAGGGGATGTATAAGACTCCCTTTACACATTCTTCAATGTTCTGATATACGTTTTCTGTCTTTTTTCTTTTTTTCATTTTTTTTGTACGCTTCCATTGCTTCCACCACCGATTTGCATATCCTTGGGAGTCAGGCTCTTAGAGTGCCAAGACAGTGCACTCATTTTTGGGATATTGGGGGGGAGGTCACAGTGGAGGGGGAACCACGGGGGGCATAAGGGAGGGAGGGGCCAGGACGTTAAAGGGCCTCAACAAGGATAAGGGGGGGCTCACAGGGTGGAGGTAAAAACTCGGAAAGAGATTCAGTTGCAGGCTGGTGGGGGTGGGTATCGGAGGGGGGAACAGAGGGTGGAGTTAGATCTAAAAATGCAGGTGGAGATTAGTCAGCTATATCCTTTACCCAAGGATAAGGTACAGAAGGAGAGCGCAAGTAAAAATGCAATCATAATACAATTGCCTGTGGAGGTGATGGGGTGGAATACCAAGGAATGATTGGTCACAAGTTAAGAGTAGCTTCATGTAATCTAAATGGGGCTAATAATAATGACAAACTCCATGCGGTTCTTAACTGGCTGGAAGCATCCCAGGTACAAGTCACCCTCTTGTAGGAGACTCATTTGAAGGCCAAAGGCAAGCTTCCTAAACTCCCTGCGTGTATCTCTTATTCTTTCTTTGTGTCGGCTGATGCCGCGTTATGAGGTGTGACAATCCCATTTTCTAGAAAATTTGCAGGGAGGACTAAGGATGTTTTTAGAGACACACAGGCAAGATGGATAGTAGTTACTGTTATGTTGGCAGATAAAGTGATCCATTTTGTAAGCTTTTATGGTCCAATAGAAGACGATGCAGGTTCAATGCAGGCTTTATATACACATTTATATTTACTTCCAGGTTATTTGATAATTGGAGGAGACTTCAACATTATACCAAATATTCAATGGGACACATCACAGAGGAACAAAACGCAGAACAAACAAAGAGCCTACCAAATGCTTTCGAAATTGATCTCAGATTTAACTTTAGTAGATGTGTGGCGGGCCGATCATCCCCAGGAGAAAGAATTTACATGCTATTCAAAAAGGTATAATACTGCATCAAGAATCGACTATATTCTAATTTCATTCACACTGAAGTGGCAGAGGTCAGGAATACTTGCAAACTCTTTTTCTGATCATTCTGTTCCCTGGGTTAATATTAGCGAATTTGACAATCAACAGAGTCGCCCGCAATGGCGATTGGATAGATCTCTCTTGACAGACGAAGGCTGGGTAGCTAATCTCAGAGTCGGTCACTGAATTTTTAGAGGTGAACAAGAAGTCAGCCTCTCTTTTTAATATTTGGGGAGCCACCAAAGCTTATGTATGAGGGGAGGCAATTTCCTTTAAGGCTCACTTAGGAAGAGCAGCTTGCAAAAAAAGCAATCTACTTCAAAGGGAACTAGAGAAGGCGTTAAAAAGAAATCAATTACTACCCAGCCCAGAGATGGAGTTAATATTGGGAAGGGCCCAGGTCAAATTAAGGGATTTCTATCTGTCTCAGGAGATACTTATGAGACATACAAGTTTTCAGAGGCAATATGAAGAAAGCAAGCATGCAGGTAGATATTTGGCCTGGTCAGTTAAAAAGAGATCTAGCGCTAATCTAATAAAAGCTATGTTTGTTGAGGAGCTGGGTATAATGGTTAGTAAGTCTAAAGAGATAAAAAGAGCATTCCTCCTGCACTATCGCAAACTATATGCCGAGACGATGCAAGCAAATAACTTACAAATCAAACAGTATTTAGATGCAGTGATACTTCCAGGCTTAGGTTCAGTGGCACAGAATATATTAACATCCCCTATTATGCTCAATGAAGAAGTGGAGGCTATAAGGGGAAAAGCTCCAGAAGAAGATGGCCTCCCTGTGGAGGTTTACAAAATATTAGAGGGTCAAATCGCTAAAGTATCAGTAGATTTATTTAATGAAATATTAGAAGGGGTTGAGGTCCCTTCTGAATTCTCAAGAGCTGTAGTGGTTAGTTTTGTTAAAAAAGATAAACCACCGGAATATTCGGGTTCTTATCATCCGATTAGCCTCTTAAACCAGGACGATAAATTATTCACAAAGATACTTTCGGTCCGTACGGCTCATGTGGCGCAAGGATTGGTACATGAGGACGAATGTGCATTTCTACCGGCGAGGCTACTTTCCACTAACACTAACTTCTTGGTGCAGGCAATAGACTACTTATCTCACAATCAGCATCCGGCGGCGATCATAATGCTCAATGCTGAAAAGGCATTTGAACAAGTTCAATGGGAAGCGCTATTTATGGTTTTAGACACGTTTGGCTTTCCAGGGAAGTTTATCCAGATGTTACATAGGTTATACACGGGGGCCCAAGCCAAGGTCTCGTTAAACGCACAAATAGCAGGACTAGTACAGATATTGCGGGGCGCACGGCAGGGCTGTCCTCTGTCTCCAGTGCTGTTTGCACTTTTTATCAAGCCACTGGCTGCAGCGTTTTGACAGGATCAACATATACAGGCCCCACTCCCTTTAGCACCTAAGGTGAAGCTATTCACCGATGATATGATTTTGTATCTTTGCACGGATCCACATAATATCGACAGAGCTTTTTCAAAGATCAAGGCTTTTTCAGACTTGGGGGGGTATAAAATCAATCAAGCTAAATCAGAGGCTCTCTTGTATAATGTAGAAACATCAGTTCTGCCAAAAGATATTCGGGTAGCATCTTTATCTTCTAGTTCCATTAGATATTTAGGCATATATGTGTCCAAGAACTTGGTTGACTTGTTTCAGCTAAATTACACGAGGGTATTTAAAAAGATCCAAGGGCTACTTTTGAAATGGCAGGAACGACCATGACGATTATAGGAAGGACTGCATTGGTCAAAATGATGATTCTCCCTTTGCTATTATTTGTTTTTTCTAGCGTAGATTTGAGAGTTCCTAAAATGTTTTTCCACGTGCTAGATTCATTAATAAGACAATTCATGTGGAACTACAAGCACCTCGGTTAGAGAAGCTAACTTTGGCAGTGGAAGATGGGGGGCTGGCACTCCCCGACATTAGAACTTATTATGAAGCTACAATATTGGATTGGGCTACAAGAGCTGCACAAAAGCCAAATCTCAGTTTCTACCTTAGTCAGATGTTGGCAGAGATAAACATGCAGCTTTCACAATTTCTTACATTTCCCCACCTACCAAAACGAGTAACATATAAATTACAGGGAATGATACAGTTCAGTATATTACAAATACAGGCAAAATAACAAATTTGTAAAACTCACCCGCTAATTCATGTTAGGGATGTATGGATGATAGGCCTAGAACTTAATCAAAGAAGTATTCAGAAATGGGAAGAGATAGGGATTAAGACTTCAGCAGATTTTTATATAGGGGACCATATCAAAACATGGGCGCAGTGCGTAATGGGAAAAAGGGACATTCCAGAAAGTTTAGAATTCTATTACTGTCAACTCCAACATATCCTACATTCAACGGAAAAAGTAAGAAATGGTCCTAATAAAGTTAAAGGTCAGGCTTTTTATGATAATCAAATATGTATTGGCAGATGGCATAAGACACTTCAAAATAGGTGCGCAATTAAGGCAATTTCCCAACTTTTGGTCAGAGTAGAAAATATCACGGGGTGTAAAATAGGGTTACAGCAATGGCGAAAGCACAATGAGGTGTCTCAAAAAGCACTTAGAGGGGCCAATTTTAAAAAGATTGCGCTGTATTCCAAATGGTTGCTTTCTTACACCCATGCTAAAATAAAGGAAATGCACCGGCAGCAACATACCTGTGTCCACGTTGCCAAAAAACCCAGGGAGATTGGGCCCATATGTGATTTTCATGTATACACCTGGCGGGTTACTGGGAGAAGATCTTTTAAACGATTAGTACCATGATATCGCACAAGTTAGCCCCCAGCACATTAGTGGCATTATGGGGTGTTACGCAAAATGCAGAATTGACAATTTTCTGTAGACAAATAATATTTGTGGGAACTTTGATAGCCAAATCACTGATTCTACAGGCCTGGAAATCACCATTGCCTCTTACGTATGCGGCGTGAGAGGCAAAGATGGAGGCAACACAGGCAAAATAAAAATTGTATACTCAACGGGTTGGAGCACTGTGGAGGTACCTGGGGATATGGGGGAAGATGAGCAATTCAAAGAAGGATTAGGTTGGGGGAAAGGTGGGATCAAGATATAAGATTCTTTTCATGGATATAGTGGTGCAGATAATATTGAGATGTGGGTAGTTTCGATTAATGACTCAGGATTATGATCGATTGATTTATGCAATGTAATTCCACCTGCAATAAATACATTATTTTTTTTAAACTGTTTTTTTGTAACTGAACATGATCCATGTACTCCCTATAGTTTGAATACGATAGGAGAATTATCTGTACATTTGTAATGTATCCCTTTGTTCGACAAGCAATTGATACTTCAGAATTGATTTTAAGAACTGTAACTTAGAATTCTGAAAACTTGTCACTTTCAAGGGTATAGTTATTTTTTAAATAATTTCTTTACAGGTTCGGCTGCATGTCTTCTTACAGATTTGAGCACATTTGATGGTACATGTGAGACCAAACTGATAGCATTGAATTTTCAGAGAACTATGTTCCTCATTTACGAGGCCCTTGGTGCAGGGCAGTGCAGCAAGTGTCTTGCTGCACCACCTTGTGCCAGCGTAAAGGGTAAAAATGCAAAAATGCACTGTAACTACAAGATACAGTGCATTTCTCTCCTGCCCTCTTGTGCTAGTTCACAAATTGCTGCCTAGCACCAAAGTAGGCACCTGTGCACTATTGTGCAAAGATGCCTGCATTGAGGGGATGATTGTTTTTGTGCAGGAAGGGACACCTTCCTGCAGAAAAACAATCACAAGAGGTGTTTTCCTCTTTGCATTTTGCAGCACACATAGAAAGAGGAAAAAACGGGGAGAAAAAAGATATTTCTCCCCATTGCATCATTCTTATACCACTCCTGAGGTTGTGTAGGAATTTGATGCATTCCCAGACTTGTAAATTTGGAATGCGTCAGAATCCTTCATCTTCTATGGATGTTATGTGGAAACACCTCAAGCAACCCCACTGAACACTGCTTTCATGCAGTGTTATGAATGAAAGGGGTTCATATTTATAAGGCCATGAAAAGCCACGCAAGGTGGCTTTGCATGGCCTTGTGAATATGGGCTGGCACACTGTGCCATGGAACATCAAAAAAAGTACGCTCCGGTGGCGCAGTGTGATCGTAAATGAGGCCTATGATTCTAAATTATGAGGATGATGTTTACATTGCTAAATAAGATTGAATGCAGTTGAGTAAACGGCAAATAAATCTTGATGTTTCTGAGTTTAATTAGTCCCACAATTAAGTTTCAGTCTTCTTAGACAAAATTATGAAATTCTCAATTCATAGTGAACTTATTGGCATTCATGTATTCTGCTGAACACAAAAAATAATGTCAAACAATAGAGTAAATACTTGTATGCAACATGGTAAGATGATGCCCATGCCTGTATGAAAATGTTCTGTACCATTTTTGATTTCTATGTGTTGGAACTGGCCCTTTTTGCAGGGTCATCCTCTAACTGTTTGCATCTTTCATCCTATTTTTTCTGACCTGTTTTTGTTGGCTTTAGAACTCTGGGCACTTTACCACTGCTAACCAGTGCTAAAGTGCATATATTCTCTGTGTAAATTGTATTGGTGATTGGTTTATCCATGATTGGCATACTTGATTTCCTAGTAAGTCCCTAGTAAAGTGCACTAGAGGTGCCCAGGGCCTGTAAATCAAATGCTTCTGGTGGGTCTGCAGCACTGATAGTGCCACCTACATGAGAAGCTCTGTAAACATGTCACAGACCTGCCACTGCAGTGTCTATATGTACACTCTTCCACTGCCAATTTGACTTGGCAAATGTACCCCATTGCCAGGCCTAAACCTTCCCTTTTATACATGTAAGGCACCCCTAAGGTAGGCCCTAGGTGGCCCCATGGGCAGGGTGCAGTGTATGTTTTATGGTGGGACATGTACCAATGTGTTTTATATGTCCTAACAGAGAAATATTGCTAAATGTGGTTTTCACCTTTGGAAGCCCTATGTCTCTCAAAGGTTAACACGGGGGCTGCCTTTAAATATTCTAAAAGTGCAGTTGACGTTTGAGAGCAAATAGAACCTTGGAGTTTGGTGTCCCTGAACTCACAATTTAAAATACATCATTTAGTGAAGGTGGTTTTTAGAATGTTAGTTTGAAAATGCCAGTTTTAGAAAGTGGGCAGTTTCTTACTTAAATCATTCTGTGACTCTGCCTGCTTGTGTATTTCACATATGGGTCAGACTGACAGTTGGGCGGTTGTGAAATGTCTCTAGACAGTGACACAAAGGGAGCTGGGGTATAGCCTGCATATCCTGATGCACCATCTGAGCTAGAGTGGAGAGAGGAGTGGTCACTCACACCTGAATGGGCTATGCCTGCCCTCACACAATGCAGTCTCCAACCCCCTGGTGTGTATCTGGGGCCTGGCCTGGGAAAAGGCAGGATCTTGCGAACAACAGAGACTTTCCTTTGAAGTTTGCACACTTCTAGGGTAGAAAGGGGTATAAGTAGTGGATCCAAAACACCAGATGTTTAGATTACTTCTGGAATCAAGATGAACCTCTACCAAGAAGAAGAGCTGATGAGCTGGAGGAGGAGTGCCCCTCATTTGCCTGTGACTGTGTTTTGCTGGGTTGGCCTGCAGTTGCTGATTCTGCTTGAAAGAGGACTAAGACTGGACTTTGTTGTATATTCTTGCTTGTGAAGAATCTCCAAGGGCTTGGATTGACCTTGCCTCCTGTTTTGAAGTCTCAGGACCATAAAAGACTTTCTCTCCCAGCATCTGGACTCTTTGCTAAGTCTCCAGTCCTGCCAAGTGGTGCCCCATCCAGTCCCTGGGCTCTCTCCTGAAAGGTGAAATTGGCAGAACAAGGACTGAAATCCACGCACAGAACATGTTGCAGGGAAATTTTCGATGCACCACCTGCAGCCCCGCTGAAAAAATGATGTGCCACCCGCTTGGTAGCTAAAACCGACGGCCCACTTGCATCGGGGCTGGGAAATTGGTGCATTGCGGCTGGAGAAACGACTCAACAGCTGCTTGAGGCTGCTGACAACAATGCAAACCACACGCAGCAGGTTTTCTAACACCATGCAGCCGGATTTCTCACGCATAGTCGCTGAGTGTCAAAAATCAAAGCAAGTCTGCATGGATCTGAGGTGCCCGTCCAGAAATCGATGCATCGCTCTCTTGCGGGAGAGAAAAACTATGCATCGTCGACCCGACCGGAGACGAAATGACGCACGGCCTCACTTGCGAGTAAGGAATCGACTCATTGCTGACTTTTCCGATGCACGCTCACCCGTGCAGCTTTATTATTGACGCAAACCAGGGACTTTGTGTAAAATCAAGGTTTCCTTTGTTTTCTATGGAGTAAGACTTATCTTTTTGAAAATTCATATCTTGACTTGTGTATGATGGATTTTGTCATTTTGGTCTTGTTTGATTTAAATAAATATTGGCTATTTTATTAAACTGGTGTGGTGTCCATTTTCCACTGTATTACTGTGTGTGTTGGTACACATTTTTAGAAATGGGGATTCTGGTTGGCTAAAGAATGCCCCTAAGCCAGGCAGAACCCACCCACTCTGGTCAGGGCAAGGGAGTTACATGTACAAGATGACCCCTGCTCACCCCCTTGGTAGCTCGGCACGAGAAGTCAGGCCTAACCTGGAGGCAATTTGTAAAGCTTCTGCACAACATACACAACGCAATATACATACCACAAAGTAAACACAACACTGAGCTATGTAAAATAAACTTTATTGCACAAAACATAATTAGACCAAACATTACATGTCAGTAATACCCTGCTACCTTAGCAGTTGTCAGAATGTTACACAGGTTACTAATACTCTGCAAAAATAAGCAGCATTCATAGTAGAACCCATAGGTACACAGGATTGTGCAACATACACAGTAGTCAGGAATCACATCACTAAAGAAAGGCACTTGTCGTAGAGATATCATGAAAGCCTATACCAAGAGCATTATAAAACATGTGGCTAGTCAGAAATACATATTAGCATGTTATGCCCATAAAATGAACATTAGCATACATATATGAAACATCATAAAACTAGGCAGGTTAACATAATGTCCATACTAAGAGCATTAGAAATATGCAAGTAATTTTTAAGTATCTGTATTACGATGTAGAGGCACTTCCTAGTGCCAAGAAGATTGATATGACACACCCCCGGCACTCCTATATGCAAAACGGGGGTCACACACCCTCTCCGTTATCTCTAGCGTGCCCCTTCCTTAGACCTGCGTATACTTGGGTGCCCCTCGGAGGGCTACTGCGGGCCCCTCCTTGAAAAAAGGGTGGCAAGAACCAACAAAAATCCCTGCCACAGGGGAAACAGGGAGCCCTAACGGTGTGGGGGCCTCCGAAAAGGCTTCCACCCGCACGTGATCTCTGCTTGGTACTAAGGAGGCGGGGAGCCTCTTTCTCCACCCAAGCTCCTCACTACAATGGGGCCTGGTGGAGGGGGGCTTCCAATGAGGCTTCCGCCCCACTCGGGGGACAGCTGCACCCGACGAGGGGGGTGTGCTGCCCTTCCTGGGCCACTGCATTGGAACAGCACCAAAGTTGGTGCCTGCTTGTCCCCCGGGGGCTTCTCCCTCAGCGCACTTCACCCCGGGGGCACTTATTGAAGCCCAGCAGCTCCTGTCATTGCTCCCTCATTCCCCGGGGGCACCAGTTGTATCGCGTCTCCGACACGCTCAGATTTTGGAGAGAGAGAGCCCGGGTCACGGCAGTGAGGCTCACTCCGGTCCCTTGAAAAATCGCTCTTCAGGCGTTGTGAAGAAAGGAGTAAGGTACTTTCAGGGCGCTTGAGACCACAGTGCACAGCGCTCGTCAGGAGCTAGGAAGCACACACAGAATGATGTCTTCTAGGTGCTAGCTGACAGGCAAAACGCTCCTCCTGCACTACTTCAGTGCAGGGAAAACAGGGATGGAGGAGAAACAGGGGCCACAGCACCCAGACCCTGGAGACAATAAATGCAGGCACCAGTGGCAGGGCCCCGTAAAAGGCCAGCACAAGGAAGATGCAGTCTGTGGCAAGTTGTCCTGGTGACCCAGCAGGTCACAGGTCAGCACAGCAGCAGCAGTCCAAGTCGGTTCCTGGGGGGGTTCTTCCAGCAGCTTCTGTGTCCAGTTTCAACTATATCTCAATTGTGGGGAAAAATCCGCTGTACTTATACTCAGTTTACAGTGTGTTTCACAAAGAGAGGAGAGAGGAGGTTGCAACCAGTTACGACTGGTTCTGGGAGTGCCATCTCTCTCCTCCTGGACAGGCTCCAAACATCAGTTGGGAGTAAACAACCCTATTATGTGAGGCCAGGGCACAGCCTTTACAAATGCAGGTGTACCCCTCCTCTCCCTTCTCTCAGCCCAGGAAAACTATTCACTATGCAGATGCACCTCTGTTACACCTCCATCCTCCCTGTGTAAAGGCTGTCTGAAAAGTATGCACACAGCCCAACTTTCACTTTGCCCAGACATGGATTGGAGTCAAGCTGCAAAACACCAGAGTCATAAGCACGGTGAAATGCTCACTTTCTAGAAGTGGCATTTCTGTAATGATAATAAAAAGTCCACCTATACTAGCAAGCAGCATTTCTCATTACCGATACAACCATACCAAACAGGCCTATGCTACCCCTCATAAATCAGAAAATGCCCCCCTACACATAAGGCAGGGCATTTCTAATGTAATCCTATGAAAAGGCAGCACTCACAGCAGTGAGAAACCAATAGGCTGTTTGTCACTACCAGGACAGGCCACGCTACTAGGCACATATCCTGCTTTCCACATACATGGCACCCTGCCCATAGGGCTAGCTAGGGCCTACATTAGGGGTGACTTACATGTAGTAAAAGGGGTGTTCTAGGCCTGACAAGTACAATTAGATGCCAGGTCCCTGTGGCAGAAAACTGCGCACGCAGGCCCTGCACGAGCAGGCCTGAGACAAGTTTGAAAGGCTACTTCAGTGGGTGGCGCAAGCAGCACTGCAGGCCCACTAGTAGCATTTAGTTTACAGGCCCTGGGTACAGGGATACCACTTTACAAGGGACTTACAAGTACATTAAATATGCCAATTAGGTATAAGCCAATCATACCAAGTTAACAAGGGAGAGCACATGCACTTTAGCCCTGACTAGCAGTGGTAAAGTGCCCAGAGTCATACCGTCAGCCAAAAAGGGTCAGAAAAATAAGGAGGAGAAGGCAAAACGTTTGGGGAATGACCCTGTAAAAAGGGCCAGGCCCAACACAAATATTTTACACATTTCCTCTGAGATAAGCCTGACTGTTTGTGCTAAGCTACCAAGGGTGTCAGCAGGGGTTATCTGGGTGTGTACCTTCATTGCCTTGACTAGAGTGAGGGTCCCTCCTAGACAGAGTGCAAACTGACTGCCAACCAGATACCCCATTTCTAACACTATGCAATATGATGTCATAATGTCAGTGAAATTCTCTGTTTGCTATTTTATAAGCATCTTGAACAAGGTGCAAGGATGCCAAAATGCATTAATGCTTGCTGACATACCTGCTGAATGATTTAATCAGCACTCTAATACCACACCACGGGGTGCCCTCTCATGTTTTCTGTGTATGTGGGGTTGAGGAAATATTACTATCCCTAGATGTCATCCGCTCCACCAATTTCCTGGGTCTCTTGGCAAAAATTACAGAACTGTGGATATAATTTAAAAATAAACATTTATGATGTTATTAATTTAGACTAAATGACAATTTTCTGTGCATTTGCTTTAAAGCTCAGAACACCTACATACATATTACCACAATTTCCATAGGATTACAAGGGTTACCTATACAGTTAAATGTGCGGGTTGGGTGTAGAGCAGGGCACAGATAGACTCAGTACAGTGCAGCTAATGAAGGTTCATCAAGGCTATTTGTGTGTGTTACACAATGTGAAATCCTGTGTTATAAGTTCCACTTACTTGTCTGAACCTGCTGTCAATCTCAGTTGCTAGGACAATGCACCATTTAACTGGGAACATTTTTAAATTAATAATAAGGCGGATGACTATCATACCCCATTCATCATCAGAGCCACAGATTATGTAGTATGTTGTCCGCATTGCCCACAAGGCGTTTCTAAGACTAATTACTACAGGACAATATTTTTCAGCTCAAACTCCCTGATTTGGTTGTTGTGTGTTGGGTCCATTACATCTTCTGCCTCATTTACTCTTGTAGGCACTTGTACTGTATGCGCTGGGTTCCCCACCCAGCTTCCGCGCCTATTACTTGTTGATTTTAAGCTTGATTTCACCCTCAATCTATCAATCAATCACTGCATTTCTAAAGCGTGCTACATACCCGTGAGGGTCTCAAGGCGATGGGGGGGGGGCGCTACTAATCGAAGAGCCAGGTCTTGAGAAGTCTTCTGAAGGCCAGCAGGTCCTGAGTCTATCGTAGGTTGGTAGGGAGAGTGTTCCAGGTCTTGGTGGCGAGGTAGGAGAAGGATCTGCCGCCAGTGGTGGTTTTCCGGATGTGGGGATTTGTGGCGAGGGCGAGGTTGGCTGAGTGGAAGCTTCGGGTGGGGGTGTGGAAGCTGAGTCGTTTGTTGAGGTATGTAGGTCCGGTGTTGTGTAGTGCTTTGTGTGCGTGGGTGAGGAGTTTGAAGGTGATTCTCTTGTCGACGGGGAGCCAGTGCAGGCCTCTTAGGTGGGGTGTGATGTGGCTGCATCGGGGGACGTCGAGGATTAGTCGTACCAAGGTGTTCTGGATTCGTTGTAGTCGTCTCAGGAGCTTGGTTGTTGTTCCTGAGTAGAGGGTGTTCCAGTAGTCGAGTCTGCTGGTGATGAGGGCCTGGGTGACGTTTTTCCTTGTGTCGGGGGAATCCATTTGAAAATCCTGCGGAGCATCCTCAGGGTGTTGAAGCAGGACGCGGAGACGGCGTCGACTTGCCTGGTCATGGAGAGGGTGGAGTTGAGGATGACCCCCAGGTTTCGAGCGTGGTCTGTGGGTTCCGGGGCTGTGCCTAGTGATGTGGGCCACCAAGAGTCTTCCCATGCGGAGAGGTCTTCTGACTTTTGGCTAGGCTCATACTATAGAAATTCTATACATAGATTAGTTGTAGGGTCTTGAATGTGGTTTTAGAGCAGTATGTCCTCTGTTTCCATTCAGCCACACAGCAAGCCTGTGAGCACCTAATAGTTGTCATTGCTGTTTTAAGGATCTAGGCTTTGAGTCACACATTTATCTGACAAGCTATTTTTTCAATATTCTATATATATATCACAAATGGGTCAGGGGATAATTGTAAGGGCTGGAAAATGAGAGGGGAAGATGGAACTGTGAACACATTGCTGCATGAAAGATTTCTTGATGGTCTAAAGTGCCAATAAAAATAACTTTCTTTTTCAGCTTCGAAAGCTTCATACTTCCCAATGTTCTTTTAAGATGTTGGTAAAGTTGAGACATTTATACTTCACACACTGCTTCGGACAATAGAAATAGTTTGTTTACATAATACGGCCCCATCTTTTGTATATTATCATGAGCTAAGAACATGTTAATCCCTGATTAGAATAGGATAGGATAGCAAATGCTGTATACAGTTTACTTGTCACCCACAGTATTATTTTATGATACCCGGAGTCACACCAGTATTTAGAAAAGCACAACACATGTTAAAGTATTAATAACCTACATAAATCACTTACTTGATAGAGCTCAATTACATTACATATTCTTATCAGTCAATGAAATGTATCACATACTCTCATTCATTTCTCAAAATCATGTTGTATCCTCTGAACACTATATGAACATGTAAGTATATATACAAATGTGTAGAGTGTAATATTCAATTTATTGCCATTGTTACATTTAGGGAATTGCCATAGCACACAAAAAGTGAAGCCTCAACTGATCCTTTGTGCCATTCCTGCAACAATGGTAATAAATAAAATATTATACTCACATTCACATATATGGTTTATGCAAATACATTTTTTCATGTGCATTCATTTTAACAAAAAGCATTTAACCAAAACTAGGATTTCAGGAGAGAAATGTGTCCAGTAAGGTGAAACCACGTAGGTGAGTGTTTGTGACTATTAAGAGAATGATTTCCCCTGCATAAAGTAATTTAAAAAATAAAAAAAACACAATCTTAAATGGGGTTTCGTCGTTATAGGGGATCATTTGTTTTTTGAAGGTTCAAAAACTTCCATCAAGAGGTGCATTCACTGTTGAAAATCTTAACTTGAATAACCTCTTTGAGATAATTGTTCTCATTTTTGGTTAGAAGGCTTGAATCAGTGGCACTTTCTTCTCCAAAACACAAATATGCTATTTCAAACTGTGGACAAGTATGTAGGAGCATGACCCGGTCATTATTTTATAGATGACAGGGTTGCTAGTTTATCAATCTTGGTTTATTAGATGAATGCCATAAGGGAAAAGATCAGAAATGTAATCAATAATAAGATGCCATCAGAGTGCTTTCATGGCAATACAATGATTATCAGGCTCACAAAAATTGATGGTCATGCAACCAGGATCATTCCTCATTTTGATTGCTCATTAATAGATTTTCAATTATGAAGTATTTGAAGGATGGAAAACTTTCTCCCATTCAGTTGTAGATGTGCATTAGATAGTCTGCTATAACATTTTGGTCCTGGCTGCATGATCTTGAATTTTAGAGGCTGTTGTGTGATGTTTTTTTACAGAAAAAGGTAACTTAGTAATACCTTATGAGTTTGGGTATAGACTAAAGAAAAGGTAAAGGCTGACAAGGGAACCATTGAAAGTAAAAATGTTTGAAAATGTCAATAACAGATCATTTGCCTAAATAGTGATAAAAGGTATTGAATTTACAGAAAAGGGTAACTTAGTAATACCTTATGAGTTTGGGTATAGACTAAAGAAAAGGTAAAGGCTGACAAGGGAACCATTGAAAGTAAAAATGTTTGAAAATGTCAATAACAGATCATTTGCCTAAATAGTGATCAAAGGTATTGAATTCAAGATATTTTTGTGAGTAAATCTTTTTCAAAATTAATTCATCAGAAATCTATGAGTTTGTACACAAAATCCCAGGGTACATAACGGAAAGTATCATCGCATACACCAACAATGACTTGTTATATTCAAAATATGTATGTGGGGTACACTTTCGAGATTTTAGTTCCGACTTCGCTGAAGAATGAGTCTTTCATAATTGAAGACCTAAGAAGTGTAGCAAAAGGATGTGGACTAAGAGTCAGCGTTTCGGTCTCAAATGTCCTAAGTTCATGAGACCATCATCAGGACCTAAACAATTTAAGTGGAAAAGCAACAATGGCCCCTTCAGAAGCTAAAACTGATCTCTAAGCCATGAGAAAACATTAATTATATATAACACCTGTACATATGTGAGGATTTGAGTTGTATGAAGTTCCTGTGATGTTTAGCATCTGGCTATCAAAGAATGCCACATTCTTGCCTCCTTCAAGATGGCATGCTAGTTCCTTGGTCATGAGGGGCAAGGGAACCCACCTTAGAAGTGTGGTGACCTGAGGACAACATGCCTATGGTAGAACCAGTCCTCTGGTCTTGTTTCCATATTGTCTGCAAGCAAAAAGGGATCCTGCTCAAAGGAGTTGGGTCAGGATACCTTCAAAGGCTGCATCCTCTTTATAGCACAACTCCCGGGTAGTTCCCTGAGTGTCTATCTTGGCAGAGGAGTTGACACCTCGCTGCTGCGGCAATGCCTTCCCAGGAAGTCATAAAGCTGTCTGTATGTGTGTGCCTTTGTGAGGCTACTGGACGAGCAGAGCAAGGGAGTGCTCACTTTTCTAAAAGTGGCCAATTATTAATAGTGACATTAAATTTGACCTGAGCATCAGATCACATTTAATGTCACAATTAATTGAATTCCTCACATGACTCAGCTTGGTAGTCCTAATCAAAAGTTAGCAGGGTGGGGATGGGCACGGAAACCCTGTGTTAGCCAATGGTGCTACCAACTCTACCCACAGCAAAATAAAAATTTGGAAGTGTTGCTGACGAGGCATGTCAAAATATATATGTCTCACCTAACAACACATAGCTCTTTACCATAGGGCTCTCTAGGCCTTCCTTAGGGGAGACATATATAATGTTAAGGGGCAGGGTGGCTTTACCAATAGCGTGAATGGAAAAGTTGAACTGACAGTGAGAACACTGTTCTTCCAGTCTGCAGTGGCAGGCTGGGAGCCATTTCAGGTCTTGTAGCATGAAGGGTGGCACAAACAGTGCTACTGCCCCGAGGGGACACTCTGCTTTACATGCCCTGGGTACCATATATTAGGGACTTATAAGTAAGTCAGGCCTTTCCAATTGAGTGTATCCAATCTGACATATATACGTTGCATGCGATCAGAAGGCTGGCACTGAGGTCTTGTTATCAGGCATCAGTGAAATCTCAGTGTTGAAACACTAGCAGCATCAGTCCAAAAATGTGGGGGTTAACAGGCAAAAAGATGCGTTTCATTACAAAATATTTAACACCCAAACCGTGCACTAGTGCAAATCACACTGGTTGTGCTTTATAATGGTATAAAGTGGCAGTGCATAAAAAGACCAAAAGCAGAAAAAAATGATTGCCCAATAAACCCTCAAACAAGAGAAAAAAGAAATAAATGGATATTAAATGAAGGAAGAAAACATCCCCTCACATCAGGTCGTATTTTAATTTGTGGACACTGTTTGTTTCTTCCCAGAATACGTTTTCAGAGCAACACTAGTTGTCAGTTCAGAATCATGGTGAAATGGATCCATGAGTAAACTAATTCTGCTCACCTATTTAGTGACACATTTGGGAGATGGAAAGGTAGGAATCTAAATGGGGGCAGCTCCTCCGCAATGTTGGAGGAGCGTCAACCCTTTGGCCAAGAGCCAGGAGATGAAAAATAGAACGATAGTTACACTATTGTTTTATTTTTCATCTTCTGGCTCAGGTAAGGGCGGGGCTGGGCCATAAGAGATGGGAGGGGAGGAGAGAGTGCACTGAGTGCAAATGTGTGTTTGGCCGGCCTCTCAGCAACACCTACTGCATTTTGACGATGCCTCAGATTTACAAGATTTTGGAAACCTGAGGCCGTCCCAAAATCTAACACCTCCCTAGGGGTGGTGTTAGCAAGGCGCAACAAGGAGGAATACTTTTATTCCTCCTCCTTTTTTGCTTTTTCTATGCATGCTCCATTCTGCAGCATGCATAAAAAGAGCAAAATGCCAGAAATTACTGTTTATGTACGACGAGAAAGTGTCCAGTCCTCCATATAAACAAACATTTGAAAATGACACTTCAACACTTCCGTGTGTGCTGCATTCTATCCAAGTGCCACTAGTGATTGTTTATGTGCAGGAAGGGCATATAAACAATCACACCCCTCAATGCAGACATCCTTGCACGATGATGCAAAGATGCCTGCGTTGGCACTGGCAGCTAAATTTAGTGCCAGCACAGGGGACAACGCAGGGGTGCTCCGTGTTCAATTAAATACAGCACATCCCTGCATTTTGAAAATGACAGAGCACGGAGCTGCCAATTTTGGCGCAGCGTCACACTCTGTCATTTTCCCATAAATATAGGCCTAAAGGACAAACTTCCTTAAGAACAATTTTTGCATTTGTAATGAAGTGCACTGAAAAGAGGACTATTTTTCAGAAGCTCACAAACTTGCTGATAATCCGTTGTTGATTTTCAAAAAGGATGTAACTGTTAATCCCCAAGAGAATATACATATTGTAAATAATGTTGGTAACAAGAATGAACCCATTGTTAATCAATATGAGAATCTCCTGATGATTGATCAGATGCTATTCTGAATGAATGGGACCAATCAAGGCTGTGCCTGTAATTCCCAGGCCAATATTTGAATATGTTCCTTACATTACTTTTATCTACTGTGTCATAAATTATCTATAGGTCCAGGAGGAAAGTGGTGTCTGGTATATAAATTCACTGAAAAAAACAAAGATTACATCTTTGTTATAGTTAGGTTCTGAATTTAATTGTACAAAACCATAGAAATTCAGCAGTTATAGTTTGAGTTTCAAGTAACTAAAATGCATACCCTGATGTAACTATAAATCATGCCTTTGCCTTGCACAGTTGTCTCATCAATGATTTTGTTGCAAATGTTGCAGTGGGAATATGAAAGATGGCATAGACTATGTCATCACTTATATAATATGTGGAGTATATAGCTGTGCATGCCGAAGGCACAAGTTACAGTTACCTTAGGGTGCAAGTTTTAGTTACTTAAAAGAACTCTAACTATAACCGCTGAATTTCTATGGTTTTGAACGATTGGGTGCATGATGGATTGACTGGGGCTGTGAATGGGTGCATGAGGGTCAGAGTGGGTCTATGAATGGGTGCGTGTTTGAGTGGGTCTGTGAGTGAGTGCATGAGTGTCTGTGAGTGGGTGCGTAAGTGTCTGAGTGGGTGTGTGAGTGGGAGAATTGAAGAGAGACAGAGAGAGAGAAAGACAATGAGAGGGAGAGAGGGATAGATTTTTTTTAGGCTTTGATATCTGATATACTTAGAATGAGATATTTGTCTCCAAGGTAAAATAAAAAAAATATCTATTTAAAAAAATTTAATAATATTTTTTTTCATTAAAGAAAACTTGAAATGAGTCCAACTGGACTCAAAACCCCAAAGTTCAGTGTGAAGGTCTGCAACTTTCACGCTGAGCTATGGTGGGTTATTTGATTTTTTTTTTTAGCTCTAGGCTTCCCTTGTGGTTCTCTCACTTCAGAAAGCAGGGAGTTGCTTTGACAGCAGCTCCCTGCTTGCTGAAGCATTTCAAGTTTTGGATTTTGACAGCGGGCCTCCTTTACAGGTCCTGCGGACAAAAATCCAAAGGCCCGGATTTATGCCAAAGCAGCGCAGCATGGTGCTGCGCCAAAAATAGCAGTGCTACACTGCACCACTTTGGAAATGGAGGGGTGAGCTGTATTTACAGGAATACGACGCACCCCTGTGTTCCCCCCTGTGTGGGCACTGAATTAAGCTGCCTGGGCAAATGCAGGCATCCTTGCACCATAGTGCAAGGGTGTTGGCTTTGAGGGGATAGATTGTTTATGTGCAGGAAGGTGTTCAATCCTGCACATAAACAATCTATAATGGCGATTTGGCACTTCTATGTGTGCTGCAAAATGCAGCACACATAGAAGTACCAGGGCATCATTTTGGAATGATTGTTTATGTGCAGGAAGGGACACCTTCCACACACATAAACAGTCATCTGTGGCATTTTGCTTCTTCTATGTGTGCAGCGGAATGCAGCACACATAGAAAAAGCAAAAAATTAGGAGGAATAAAAGCATTCCTCCTCGTTTAGCCATGTTAATGCCACCCTTGGGGTGGCGTTAGTTTTTGGCGCTGCCACAGATTTACGATTTCTCATAAATCTGGGGAAGCATCAAAAGCAATGAGTGTTTTGGTGGAATACCCACTGCAATACCCATTGCACTCCCCTCTGACGCAGATAACTGCATTGGAGAGGTCCATATTTAGAAGGAGGTGTAAAGCCAGAAAAAGTGGCGTTACAACTCCTTGTAAATATGGAGCAGTGGTTAGCGCCACTAGAGCGTCTCAAAAACGGATCCTCTGATGGGGCTAGGGGCTCTTAAATCTGCCCCAAAGTGTTTGCTGTGGCTTGACTGCAGCTGCAGAGCCTCAGCCAAACCACAGTAAACAGCTATGACCCGGGAGTGGGCACCCCTGGGCGTAGCAGGAGACGCCCTGGGGGGTGGTGGTACACAGGGCCATCAGTGGCACCATGAGGGGGGCCATGTGGCCTCCTACCAACAAGGACATAGCCCTGGGGGTGGTGGTCCCTGGGGTTTGGGGGTCTCAAAAGGACCCATTTCTGTATTTTTAAAATTGACCCCTAGGAGTGGTGGTCCCTGGGGCAGCGGGAGGGAGCCGGGTGGTCCCCGCATATTATAATTAACACAGCCCTGAAGAGGTGGTGATTCCCAGGGCAGCAGGGGGCAACGGGGCCCCCCACATATATAAAAATAAAAGCCCGGGGAAGGGGGCAAGAGCCCATGTGTCAAAGCCCAGCTCACCTGAGTTCTTGTTCAGTTCTGATGGAGGTTGAAGACAATCCGACCCCACCCTGAAACTGCTTGTTCCAGCACACTAGTTTTTAAAACAGTGCACTAAGAACAGAAGCTCAAGGGAAGGGGGGAAGTGGATAAAATAAAAAAGAGAAACAACACCGTTCTTGCGTTTCCACTGTTGAAGTGCTGCACAAACCTGCGTCCCTTTCTGACTTCTGTAGAAACTGGTGCCTAATGAAACATAAACAAAGAACAGATAAGTGCAACCTATTCCTAAATGGGTTCCTGACTATCCCTTTATTTATTAGAAATTCTCTTCTAAAATTACCTCTTGGATCCTGGTCTCTAGTTTCCAGGTTTGGAATGTGTTACTGCTCTGGGATGTGTTTTCTATTACTGTAAAGCTTCTAAAACATTAAACAAATACCGTTATCAGAATTACCAATATCAAACATTCATCATAATATAACTAAAGCCTAAATTCCCAATAGCAGACTCACTTTTCCCATATTTCCAGAATCTTTTATAAAACAATACTGTACTTTTACATCAAAATACAGCATGTAATTTGTGCAAGTCCTTGATTTACTGTTTGCCTTGCTGTTAATGGTTTCCACTGTTCGATTCTTAAAAGTTCCATGAAAAAACAATGTTTGCTTCACAAAGTTCTGCAAAATATTCTTGTAACAAAGAGTTTGAATCACAATGTTCGTGGAAGGTATTTCGTTTCAAATTGTCTATACACGAATCCAGAAATTGTTGTCAAAGTTCTTTCAGGTAATAAAAGGTTTTGCACTTACTTGTTGCTGGCAAGAGATACTGATCAGTCTAACCTTGTCTTCTTTCTCTTTTGCAGGTTACTCGTAGGAGAGAGGCTGAGGCAAGGAGGAACCGAAAACCGGAAGAAGGAAGAGCCAGCAGCTGCGCCCATTGAAGTCAATGAAAGTCTGTAAAGAGCAGGAGTGCCAGCGCCGAGGGATCTGTTCTCAGGTAAGCGGGAGGTAGACGAGCACAAGCACTGGGTGAGGCTCGGGGATGCCTTTTATAGACAGGGCTGGGTGTGGTTCGAAGAGCTGGGTGTGGTTTGAAGGGCTGGGTGTGGTCCTCACATGCTGCACATGTTCTTGGAAGGTGTGCAGAGCTGGGTGTGGTTTGAAGAGCTGGGGGTGGTCCTCACATGCTGCACATGTTCTTGAAAGGTGTGCAGAGTTTCAGTTATCATGCAAATGAGTTGGATTAACACATGGCCTAGGAAGGAGTGTTTTAAAGAAGCCTTGGTAAAAGCAAGGCCCAATGTGTAAATCAAAACAGCACATTAAACAACATACACAGAAGCCTGGGGGGGGGGGGGAGGTGAGATAACAAGAAAGGCTTTCAATAGGAAGTTTAAAAGGGAGCTATTACAGAACCCACTAGTGCAGTGAGAGGGGACATGCTCTTTGCTGTGTACAAACCCTAACACCATGCTTGGTTTTTTTTCTGCAAATTTGCTATTTTTTTTTGCTCTTGCGTCGCTATGGGACCACCAACCCCAACAGTGCTAAGGGGTCAGGGTGCCTCTACCCATGCCCCTTTTCTTGTTTTAATTATTTTTCTGGGACTTGGCTCAAGCCAAGTCCCAATATGGCTACAAACACTTCCTGGTTTTAAGTGTTGGCAGCCAATCACAGCTTTGCATTTTACTGCCTGAGCTTGTGTTTGTTCTAATTAACTTAAAGCACAATCTGCATACCAACACCTAGCTTTCTGCCAAATTTAGTGTAATTCTGTCCAGCGAATCAGGCTGTAGACACGTTGACAGATCCTATGGGAACTAACATGGGAAACGCAATGTTTTTGAGCCCTCTTTTTCTTAGGCAACCGCTTGACAGATCACCCCGAAACTTTCCAGGTGGACCAAGAATCCCCTGGCCACCTTTTTAGAAACTTTTGTGAAGATTCGTCAAACTGTGACAAAGATATAGGCAAGTCAAAGAACACATTTTCTATGACCATGGTCCTAACAATAACCACCTAGAGGCGACTGCCACCCGGTAATATAGAAATAAATAAATATATATAAATATATATATATATATATATATATATATATATATATATATATATATATATAAGCGCCACACCAAAGAATAATGCTGCACTCCCAGGAGGTAACACTTGGCAGTATTCTTTATTATTAAATCAGTGCAATGCCAGATAACACGATGCATTTCAACTCCTCATTTCTCACACAGTGGTTTCAGTCTGTTCTCACCATTTGGGTCTATTTCCCCGATCTTTTTTACACACAGAGGAATTCTGGGAATTGTGTTACACTGTCTCTCACACCTGGAAGTCAATAAGCATACTATGAAATAATAAACTTTTCCTTTGTAGGTATTAAGTAATTCATACTTTGGGCAGATTTAATAAAAATCCTTACAACCCTTTGTGGCCCCCTACTGCCTCCTTGTGTGTGCTGTACTTAAAATACCACACACCATGGTGCAGGGTAGGAGGCAATGGCATCATTTTTTAAAAGCTATTGATGTCCTCTGCAGGAGTAGGGGTAAAATGTTAGCTCTACTCCTGCAGAGTACAGAGGGACCCATTTTAATTAGTGGAAGCCTCCTTTTAACACCGAGGCCCTGAATTATACTTTTTGGTGCAAAACTGCACTAACTCAGTTTTGCACCAAAAGGTTTAGCACCGGCTTGCACCATTTCTACGCACCAGCCGGGCACCATATATATGAAATGGTGCATGCTGGTGCAAAGGGTAGGCTAGCATATAAAAATGATGTTAGTTGGGTGGGGCTGGCGGTATGGAAGAAGGGGGTTTTGCACAAAAAAATGACGTTAGGCTGTTTAGAGTCAAACAAATGACTCTAACCTGCTTAAAGTAATTTTCTGACGCAAAACGATCCATACCACATGACTCCTGTCTTAGAAAAGACAGAAGTCATGCCCACCACCCCAATGGCCAGGACAGAGGACCAGGGTCACTTGGGCATGGCCTTTGCACCCTGTGCCATGTATGGGGGGGGCAATTTCAGGGCCCTCTATGACACTTTAAAAAATAAAATGCAATACTTACCTATACTTACCTATACTTACCTGGGATGGGGTCCCCCATCCTCTGCAGTCCCTCTGGTGTGTAGGGAGGTGTCCCTGGGGCCTGGGGTGGGCACCTGTGGGCTTATTCCATGGTGTTCCACCATGGAAATAGGCCCACAGGTCCCATAACGCCTGCCCTGACCCAGGCGTTAAAAAATGGGGCAAAGCAAGCTTTGACCCATTTTTTTGACCCCTCCTCCCTCCTGTGCACCATTTTTGCACCGGAATATAAATATGGTGTTAAGGCCATAGAGTAATTTTTTGCACTGGAACGCCTACCTTGCATCTCATTAAGGCAAGGTAAGTTCCCATTTCCAAAAAATGACTTTAACTCCATAAAGTTGGCGCTAGATGGTTCTAGAGTAAAAATATAAATATGGAGTTAGTTTTGCACCGAATTAGAGTTTTAAAAAATGACGCTAATTCAGTGTAAACAGAGTATATATATGCCCCCTAATCTCTTAGATTTCCTTGCACTATTTTTACGGCTCCCCCTTGCCCCCTTGCATACATTATGCCTGGCACAGGCACATTGTGGCATTGCACCACTTTGTAAATATGGCGTGGAGAAAATGCCACTTTAGCACTGCCTTAGCATAAAAAAATGAAGCTATGGTGGTGCTAAGGTGGCGCTAGGGGCTGTTAAATCTGCCCCTTGGTCTTGTCCCCTTTCATAATGCTTCTTTTTAAATAAAATAATATTATCCCTTCATTCCAGTTTTTAATTTCTTGCCCTGTCAACAAGTTTTTGTATAATGCCTCTGCCCCTTTCTCTCTGCTAGAGCCATTGTTCCATACAGGGCCACATCAGTACTGGGGTATTACGAAGGGACACTTGCTCACCATATCTCCAAGGAGACTGTCCCCCAGTTGCAGAGTTGTGCTAGAAGTATTTCGAATTCTTGACCTACCGGTCTCCTGACTTTTATTTTCCAGTACAAACAATACCAATTATATGATATTATATATATATATATATATATATATATATATATATATATATGTATGTGTATATATATATATATATATATATATATATATATATATATATATATAAGAACCATGGGTAGTTCCCAGGTTTGGGTGGAGAGCAGCTCCAATAAGGAGTACCCTGCAACACTATCAACACTCTAGATTTGCTCACCTCAAATGTCTGTTTTTCTAGCAAAATATTAAGCATATGGTTGGCACAGTGGAAATCACGCTGAG